>NW_027043647.1:0-58469 GCF_036013475.1 Columba livia | reverse complement strand
TTTCTTTGGGCTTTCTTTCCCCTTTCTTTGGGATTTCTTTCCCCTTTCTTTGGGCTTTCTTTGGGCTTTCATTCCCTTTTCTTTGGGCTTTCTTTCCCCTTTCTTTGGGGGGGGGCTTTCTTTGGGCTTTCTTTCCCCTTTCTTTGGGCTTTCTTTCCCCTTTCTTTGGGCTTTCTTTCCCCTTTCTTTGGGCTTTCTTTCCCCTTTCTTTGGGCTTTCTTTCCCTTTTCTCTGGGCTTTCTTTGGGCTTTCTTTGGGTTTTCTTTGGGCTCTCTCTGGTCTTTCTTTCCCCTTTCTTTGGGCTTTCTTTCCCCTTTCTTTGGGCTTTCTTTCCCCTTTCTTTCCCATTTCTTTGGCTTTCTTTGGGCTTTCTTTGGGCTTTCTTTCCCCTTTCTTTGGGCATTCTTTCCCCTTTCTGTGGGCTTTCTTTGGCCTTTCTTTGGGCTTTCTTCGGGCTTTCTTTCCCTTTCTTTGGGCTTTCTTTCCCCTTTCTTTGGGCTTTCCTTGGGCTTTCTTTGGGCTTTCTTTGGGCTTTCTTTCCCCTTTCTTTCCAATTTCTTTGGCTTTCTTTAGGCTTTCTTTGGGCTTTCTTTCCCCTTAATTTGGGCTTTCTTTCCCTTTTCTTTGGGATTTCTTTCCCCTTTCTTTGGGCTTTCTTTCCCCTTTCTTTGGGCTGTCATTCTGCTTTCTTTGGGCTTTCTTTCCCCTTTCTTTGGGCTTTCCTTGGGCTATCTTTGGGCTTTCTTTGGGCTTTCTTTCCGCTTTCTTTGGGCTTTCTTTGGGCTTTCTTTCCCTTTTCTTTGGGCTTTCTTTCCCCTTTCTTTCCCCTTTCTTTGGGCTTTCTTTCCCCTTTCTTTGGGCTTTCTTTCCCCTTTCTTTGGGCTTTCTTTCCCCTTTCTTTGGGCTTTCTTTCCCTTTTCTCTGGGCTTTCTTTGGGCTTTCTTTGGGTTTTCTTTGGGCTCTCTCTGGTCTTTCTTTCCCCTTTCTTTGGGCTTTCTTTCCCCTTTCTTTCCCATTTCTTTGGGCTTTCTTTGGGCTTTCTTTGGGCTTTCTTTGGGCTTTCTTTCCCCTTTCTTTGGGCTTTCTTTCCCCTTTCTGTGGGCTTTCTTTGGGCTTTCTTTGGGCTTTCTTTCCCCTTTCTTTGGGCTTTCTTTCCCCTTTCTTTGGGCTGTCATTCCCCTTTCTTTGGGCTGTCTTCCCCTTTCTTTGGGCTTTCTTTCCCTTTTCTTTGGCCTTTCTTTGGCTTTCTTTGGGCTTTCTTTGGGCTTTCTTTGGGATTTCTTTGGGCTTTCTTTGGGCTTTCTTTGGGCTTTCTTTCCCCTTTCTTTACACTTTCTTTGGGCTTTCTTTGGGCTTTCTTTCCCCTTTCTTTGGGCTTTCTTTCCCCTTTCTTTGGGCTTTCTTTCCCCTTTCTTTGGTCTTTCTTTCCCCTTTCTTTGGGCTGTCATTCCCCTTTCTTTGGGCTTTCTTTCCCCTTTCTTTGGGCTTTCTTTCCCCTTTCTTTGGGGTTTCTTTCCCCTTTCTTTAGGCTTTCTTTCCCCTTTCTTTGGGCTGTCATTCCCCTTTCTTTGGGCTTTCTTTCCCCTTTCTTTGGGCTTTCTTTGGGCTTTCCTTGGGCTTTCTTTGGGCTTTCTTTGGGTTTTCTTTCCCCTTTCTTTCCACTTTCTTTGGGCTTTCTTTGGGCTTTTTTTTGGTCTTCCTTTCCCCTTTCTTTTGGCTTTCTTTCCCCTTTCTTTGGGCTTTCTTTCCCCTTTCTTTGGGCTTTCTTTCCCCTTTCTTTGGGCTTTCCTTGGGCTTTCTTTGGGCTTTGTTTGTGCTTTCTTTCCCCTTTCTTTCCACTTTCTTTGGGCTTTCTTTGGGCTTTCTTTGGGCTTTCTTTCCCCTTTCTTTGGGCTTTCTTTCCCCTTTCTTTGGGCTTTCTTTCCCCTTTCTTTGGGCTGTCATTCCCCGTTCTTTGGGCTTTCTTTCCCCTTTCTTTGGGCTTTCTTTCCCTTTTCTTTGGCCTTTCTTTGGGCTTTCTTTGGGCTTTCTTTGGGCTTTCTTTGGGATTTCTTTGGGCTTTCTGTGGGCTTTCTTTGGGCTTTCTTTCCCCTTTCTTTCCACTTTCCTTGGGCTTTGTTTGGGCTTTCTTTCCCCTTTTTTGGGGCTTTCTTTCCCCTTTCTTTGGGCTTTCTTTCCCCTTTCTTTCGGCTTTCTTTCCCCTTTCTTTGGTCTTTCTTTCCCCTTTCTTTGGGCTGTCATTCCCCTTTCTTTGGGCTTTCTTTCCCCTTTCTTTGGGCTTTCTTTCCCCTTTCTTTGTGCTTTCTTCCCCCTTTCTGTAGGCTTTCTTTCCCCTTTCTTTGGGCTGTCATTCCCCTTTCTTTGGGCTTTCTTTCCCCTTTCTTTGGGCTTTCTTTGGGCTTTCATTGGGCTTTCTTTGGGCTTTCTTTGGGCTTTCTTTCCCCTTTCTTTGGGATTTCTTTCCCCTTTCTGTGGGCTTTCTTTGGGCTTTCTTTGGGCTTTCTTTGTGCTTACTTTCCCCTTTCTTTGGTCTTTCTTTCCCCTTTCTTTGGGCTTTCCTTGGGCTTTCTTTCGGCTTTCTTAGGGTTTTCTTTCCCCTTTCTTTCCACTTTCTTTGGGCTTTCTTTGGGCTTTCTTTGGTCTTCCTTTCCCCTTTCTTTGGGCTTTCTTTCCCCTTTCTTTGGGCTTTCTTTCCCCTTTCTTTGGGCTTTCTTTCCTCTTTCTTTGGGCTGTCATTCCCCTTTCTTTGGGCTTTCTTTCCCCTTTATTTGGGCTTTCTTTGGGCTGTCTTTCCCCTTTCTTTGGGCTTTCTTTCCCCCTTTCTTTGGGCTGTCTTTCCCCTTTCTTTGGGCTTTCTTTCCCCTTTCTTTGGGCTTTCTTTCCTCTTTCTTTGGGCTTTCTTTCCCCTTTCTTTGGGCTTTCTTTCCTCTTTCTTTGGGCTGTCATTCCCCTTTCTTTGGGCTTTCTTTCCCGTTTCTTTGGGCTTTTTTTGGGCTTTCTTTCCCCTTTCTTTGGGCTTTCTTTCCCTTTTCTTTGGGCTTTCTTTGGGCTTTCTTTGGGCTTTCTTTGGGCTTTCTTTCCCCTTTCTTTCCCCTTTCTTTGGGCTTTCTTTCCCCTTTCTTTGGGCTTTCGTTCCCCTTTCTTTGGGCTTTCTTTCCACTTTCTTTGGGCTTTCTTTCCCCTTTTTTTGGGCATTCTTTGGGCTGTCTTTCCCCTTTCTTTGGGCTTTCTTTCCCCTTTCTTTGGGTTTTCTTTCCCTTTCCTTGGGCTTTCTTTCCCCTTTCTTTGGGCTTTCTTTGGGCTTTCTTTGGGCTTTCTTTCCCCTTTCTTTCCCCTTTCTTTGGGCTTTCTTTGGGCTTTCTTTGGGCTTTCTTTGGGCTTTCTTTGGGCTTTCTTTCGCATTTCTTTGGCTTTCTTTGGGCTTTCTTCCCCCTTTCTTTGGGCTTTCTTTCCCCTTTCTTTGGGCTTTATTTTCCCTTTCTTTGGGCTTTCTTTCCCCTTTCCTTGGGCTTTCTTTCCCCTTTCTTTGGGCTTTCTTTCCCTTTTCTTTGGGGTTTCTTTGGGCTTTCTTTCCCCTTTCTTTCCCCTTTCTTTGGGCTTTGTTTCCCCATTCTTTGGGCTTTCTTTCCCCTTTCTTTGGGCTTTCTTTGGGCTTTCTTTCCCCTTTCTTTGGGCTTTCTTTCCCCTTTCTTTCTCCTTTCTTTGGGCTTTCTTTGGGCTTTCTTTCCCCTTTATTTGGGCTTTATTTGGGCTTTCTTTCCCCTTTCTTTGGGCTTTCTTTCCCCTTTCTTTCCCCTTTCGTTGGGCTTTCTTTGGGCTTTCTTTGGGCTTTCTTTCCCCTTTCTTCCCCTTTCTTTGGGCTTTGTTTCCCCATTCTTTGGGCTTTCTTTCCACTTTCTTTGGTCTTTCTTTCCCCTTTCTTTGGGCTTTCTTTGGGCTTTCTTTCCCCTTTCTTTGGGCTTTCTTTCCCCTTTCTTTCCCCTTTCTTTGGGGTTTCTTTGGGCTTTCTTTCCCCTTTCTTTGGGCTTTATTTGGGCTTTCTTTCCCCTTTCTTTGGGCTTTCTTTCCCCTTTCTTTGGGCTTTCTTTCCCCTTTCTTTGGGCTTTCTTTCACCTTTCTTTGGGCTTTCTTTCCCCTTTCTTTGGGCTTTCTTTCCCCTTTCTTTGGGCTTTCTTTCCCCTTTCTTTGGGCTTTCTTTCCCCTTTCTTTGGGCTTTCTTTCCCCTTTCTTTGGGCTGTCATTCCCCTTCCTTTGGGCTTTCTTTCCCCTTTCTTTGGGCTTTCTTTCCCTTTCTTTGGGCTGTCATTCCCCTTCCTTTGGGCTTTCTTTCCCCTTTCTTTGGGCTTTCCTTGGGCTTTCTTTGGGCTTTCTTTGGGCTTTCTTTGGGCTTTCTTTGGGCTTTCTTTCCCCTTTCTTTGGGATTTCTTTCCCCTTTCTGTGGGCTTTCTTTGGGCTTTCTTTGGGCTTTCTTTGGGCTTACTTTCCCCTTTCTTTGGGCTTTCTTTCCCCTTTCTTTGGGCTTTCTTTCCCCTTTCTTTGGGCTGTCATTCCCCTTTCTTTGGGCTTTCTTTCCCCTTTCTTTGGGCTTTCTTTCCCCTTTCTTTGGCCTTTCTTTGGGCTTTCTTTGGCTTTCTTTGGGCTTACTGTGGGCTTTTTTGGGCTTTCTTTGGCTTTCTTTGGGCTTTCTTGGGCTTTCCTTCCCCTTTCTTTGGGCTTTCTTTGGGCTTTCTTTCCACTTTCTTTGGGCTTTCTTTGGGCTTTCTTTGGGCTTTCTTTCCCCTTTCTTTGGGCTTTCTTTGGGCTTTCTTTCCCTTTTCTTTGGGTTTCTTTGGGCTTTCTTTCCCCTTTCTTTCCCATTTCTTTGGGCTTTCTTTCCCCTTTCTTTCCCCTTTCTTTGGGCTTTGTTTCCCCATTCTTTGGGCTTTCTTTCCCCTTTCTTTGGGCTTTCTTTGGGCTTTCTTTCCCCTTTCTTTGGGCTTTCTTTCCCCTTTCTTTCCCCTTTCTTTGGGCTTTCTTCTTTCTTTGGGCTTTATTTGGGCTTTCTTTCCCCTTTCTTTAGGCTTTCTTTCCCCTTTCTTTCCCCTTTCTTTCCCCTTTCTTTGGGCTTTGTTTCCCCATTCTTTGGGCTTTCTTTCCCCTTTCTTTGGTCTTTCTTTGGGCTTTCTTTCCCCTTTCTTTGGCTTTCTTTCCCCTTTCTTTACCATTTCTTTGGGCTTTCTTTGGGCTTTCTTTCCCCTTTCTTTGGGCTTTATTTGGGCTTTCTTTCCCCTTTCTTTGGGCTTTCTTTCCCCTTTCTTTCCCCTTTCTTTGGGCTTTCTTTGGGCTTTCTTTCCCCTTTCTTTGGGCTTTCTTTCCCCTTTCTTTGGGCTGTCATTCCCCTTCCTTTGGGCTTTCTTTCCCCTTTCTTTGGGCTTTCCTTGGGCTTTCTTTCCCCTTTCTTTCCACTTTCTTTGGGCTTTCTTGGGGCTTTCTTTCCCCTTTCTTTGGGCTTTCTTTCCCCTTTCTTTGGGCTTTCTTTCCCCTTTCTTTGGGCTTTCTTTCCCCTTTCTTTGGGCTGTCATTCCCCTTCCTTTGGGCTTTCTTTCCCCTTTCTTTGGGCTTTCCTTGGGCTTTCTTTGGGCTTTCTTTGGGCTTTCTTTCCCCTTTCTTTCCACTTTCTTTGGGCTTTCTTTGGGCTTTCTTTCCCCTTTCTTTGGGCTTTCTTTCCCCTTTCTTTGTGCTTTCTTTCCCCTTTCTTTGTGCTTTCTTTCCCCTTTCTTTGGGCTTTCTTTCCCCTTTCTTTGGGCTTTCTTCCCCTTTCTTTGGGCTGTCATTCCCCTTTCTTTGGGCTTTCTTTCCCCTTTCTTTGGTCTTTCTTTCCCCTTTCTTGGCCTTTCTTTGGGCTTTCTTTGGGCTTTCTTTGGCTTTCTTTGGGCTTACTGTGGGCTTTCTTTGGGCTTTCTTTGGGCTTTCTTTGGGCTTTCTTTAGGCTTTCTTTCCCTTTCTTTGGGCTTTCTTTGGGCTTTCTTTCCACTTTCTTTGGGCTTTCTTTGGGCTTTCTTTGGGCTTTCTTTCCCCTTTCTTTGGCTTTCTTTGGGCTTTCTTTCCCTTTTCTTTGGGGTTTCTTTGGGCTTTCTTTCCCCTTTCTTTCCCATTTCTTTGGGCTTTCTTTCCCCTTTCTTTCCCCTTTCTTTGGGCTTTGTTTCCCCATTCTTTGGGCTTTCTTTCCCCTTTCTTTGGGCTTTCTTTGGCTTTCTTTCCCCTTTCTTTGGGCTTTCTTTCCCCTTTCTTTCCCCTTTCTTTGGGCTTTCTTTGGGCTGTCTTTCCCCTTTCTTTGGGCTTTCTTTCCCCTTTCTTTGGTCTTTCTTTCCCCTTTCTTTGTGCTTTCCTTGGGCTTTCTTTGGGCTTTCTTTGGGCTTTCTTTCCCCTTTCTTTGGGCTTTCTTTGGGCTTTCTTTGGGATTTCTTTGGGCTTTCTTTCCCATTTCTTTGGGCTTTCTTTGGGCTTTCTTTCCCCTTTCTTCGGCTTTTTTTCCCCTTTCTTTGGTCTTTCTTTCCCCTTTCTTTGGGCTGTCATTCCCCTTTCTTTGGGCTTTCTTTCCCCTTTCTTTGGGCTTTCTTTCCCCTTTCTTTGTGCTTTCTTTCCCCTTTCTGTAGGCTTTCTTTCCCCTTCCTTTGGGCTGTCATTCCCCTTTCTTTGGGCTTTCTTTCCCCTTTCTTTGGGCTTTCTTTGGGCTTTCCTTTGGGCTTTCTTTGGGCTTTCTTTGGGCTTTCTTTCCCCTTTCTTTGGGATTTCTTTCCCCTTTCTGTGGGCTTTCTTTGGGCTTTCTTTGGGCTTTCTTTGGGCTTTACTTTCCCCTTTCTTTGGTCTTTCTTTCCCCTTTCTTGGGCTTTCCTTGGGCTTTCTTTGGGCTTTCTTTGGGGTTTTCTTTCCCCTTTCTTTCCACTTTCTTTGGGCTTTCTTTGGGCTTTCTTTGGTCTTCCTTTCCCCTTTCTTTGGGCTTTCTTTCCCCTTTCTTTGGGCTTTCTTTCCCCTTTCTTTGGGCTTTCTTTCCTCTTTCTTTGGGCTGTCATTCCCCTTTCTTTGGGCTTTCTTTCCCCTTTATTTGGGCTTTCTTTGGGCTGTCTTTCCCCTTTCTTTGGGCTTTCTTTCCCCTTTCTTTGGGCTGTCTTTCCCCCTTTTTTTGGGCTTTCTTTCCCCTTTCTTTGGGCTTTCTTTCCTCTTTCTTTGGGCTTTTTTTCCCCTTTCTTTGGGCTTTCTTTCCTCTTTCTTTGGGCTGTCATTCCCCTTTCTTTGGGCTTTCTTTCCCTTTCTGTGGCTTTTTTTGGGCTTTCTTTCCCCTTTCTTTGGGCTTTCTTTCCCTTTTCTTTGGGCTTTCTTTGGGCTTTCTTTGGGCTTTCTTTGGGCTTTCTTTCCCCTTTCTTTCCCCTTTCTTTGGGCTTTCTTTGGGCTTTCTTTGGCTTTCTTTCCCCTTTCTTTGGGCTTTCTTTGGGCTTTCTTTGGGGTTTCTTTGGGCTTTCTTTCCCTTTCTTCCCCTTTCTTTGGGCTTTGTTTCCCCATTCTTTGGGCTTTCTTTCCCCTTTCTTGGGCTTTCTTTGGGCTTTCTTTCCCCTTTCTTTGGGCTTTCTTTCCCCTTTCTTTCCCCTTTCTTTGGGCTTTCTTTGGGCTTTCTTTCCCCTTTCTTTGGGCTTTATTTGGGCTTTCTTTCCCCTTTCTTTGGGCTTTCTTTCCCCTTTCTTTCCCCTTTCTTTGGGCTTTCTTTGGGCTTTCTTTGGGCTTTCTTTCCCCTTTCTTTCCCCTTTCTTTGGGCTTTGTTTCCCCATTCTTTGGGCTTTCTTTCCACTTTCTTTGGTCTTTCTTTCACCTTTCTTTGGGCTTTCTTTGGGCTTTCTTTCCCCTTTCTTTGGGCTTTCTTTCCCCTTTCTTTCCCCTTTCTTTGGGGTTTCTTTGGGCTTTCTTTCCCCTTTCTTTGGGCTTTATTTGGGCTTTCTTTCCCCTTTCTTTGGGCTTTCTTTCCCCTTTCTTTCCCCTTTCTTTGGGCATTCTTTGGGCTTTCTTTCCCCTTTCTTTGGGCTTTCTTTCCCCTTTCTTTGGGCTGTCATTCCCCTTCCTTTGGGCTTTCTTTCCCCTTTCTTTGGGCTTTCCTTGGGCTTTCTTTGGGCTTTCTTTGGGCTTTCCTTGGGCTTTCTTTGGGCTTTCTTTGGGCTTTCTTTCCCCTTTCTTTGGATTTCTTTCCCCTTTCTGTGGGCTTTCTTTGGGCTTTCTTTGGGCTTTCTTTGGGCTTACTTTCCCCCTTTCTTTGGGCTTTCTTTCCCCTTTCTTTGGGCTTTCTTTCCCCTTTCTTTGGGCTGTCATTCCCCTTTCTTTGGGCTTTCTTTCCCCTTTCTTTGGGCTTTCTTTCCCCTTTCTTTGGCCTTTCTTTGGGCTTTCTTTGGGCTTTCTTTGGGCTTTCTTTGGGCTTTCTGTGGGCTTTCTTTGGGCTTTCTTTGGGCTTTCTTTGGCTTTCTTTGGGCTTTCCTTCCCCTTTCTTTGGGCTTTCTTTGGGCTTTCTTTCCACTTTCTTTGGGCTTTCTTTGGGCTTTCTTTGGGCTTTCTTTCCCCTTTCTTTGGGCTTTCTTTGGGCTTTCTTTCCCTTTTCTTTGGGGTTTCTTTGGGCTTTCTTTCCCCTTTCTTTCCCATTTCTTTGGGCTTTCTTTCCCCTTTCTTTCCCCTTTCTTTGGGCTTTGTTTCCCCATTCTTTGGGCTTTCTTTCCCCTTTCTTTGGGCTTTCTTTGGGCTTTCTTTCCCCTTTCTTTGGGCTTTCTTTCCCCTTTCTTTCCCCTTTCTTTGGGCTTTCTTTGGGCTTTCTTTCCCCTTTCTTTGGGCTTTATTTGGGCTTTCTTTCCCCTTTCTTTAGGCTTTCTTTCCCCTTTCTTTGGGCTTTCTTTGGGCTTTCTTTGGGCTTTCTTTGGGCTTTCTTTGGGCTTTCTTTCCCCTTTCTTTCCCCTTTCTTTGGGCTTTGTTTCCCCATTCTTTGGCTTTCTTTCCCCTTTCTTTGGGCTTTCTTTGGGCTTTCTTTCCCCTTTCTTTGGGCTTTCTTTCCCCTTTCTTTACCATTTCTTTGGGCTTTCTTTGGGCTTTCTTTCCCCTTTCTTTGGGCTTTATTTGGGCTTTCTTTCCCCTTTCTTTGGGCTTTCTTTCCCCTTTCTTTCCCCTTTCTTTGGGCTTTCTTTGGGCTTTCTTTCCCCTTTCTTTGGGCTTTCTTTCCCCTTTCTTTGGGCTGTCATTCCCCTTCCTTTGGGCTTTCTTTCCCCTTTCTTTGGGCTTTCCTTGGGCTTTCTTTCCCCTTTCTTTCCACTTTCTTTGGGCTTTCTTTGGGCTTTCTTTCCCCTTTCTTTGGGCTTTCTTTCCCCTTTCTTTGGGCTTTCTTTCCCCTTTCTTTGGGCTTTCTTTCCCCTTTCTTTGGGCTTCTTTCCCCTTTCTTTGGGCTGTCATTCCCCTTCCTTTGGGCTTTCTTTCCCCTTTCTTGGGCTTTCCTTGGGCTTTCTTTGGGCTTCCTTTGGGCTTTCTTTCCCCTTTCTTTCAGTTTCTTTGGGCTTTCTTTGGGCTTTCTTTCCCCTTTCTTTGGGCTTTCTTTCCCCCTTTGTGCTTTCTTTCCCCTTTCTTTGTGCTTTCTTTCCCCTTTCTTTGGGCTTTCTTTCCCCTTTCTTTGGGCTGTCATTCCCCTTTCTTTGGGCTTTCTTTCCCCTTTCTTTGGTCTTTCTTTCCCCTTTCTTTGGCCTTATCTTTGGGCTTTCTTTGGGCTTTCTTTGGGCTTTCTTTGGGCTTACTGTGGGCTTTCTTTGGGCTTACTGTGGGCTTTCTTTGGGCTTTCTTTGGGCTTTCTTTGGGCTTTCTTTCCCCTTTCTTGGGCTTTCTTTGGGCTTTCTTTCCACTTTCTTTGGGCTTTCTTTGGGCTTTCTTTGGGCTTTCTTTCCCCTTTCTTTGGCTTTCTTTGGGCTTTCTTTCCCTTTTCTTTGGGGTTTCTTTGGGCTTTCTTTCCCCTTTCTTTCCCCCCTTTCTTTGGGCTTTGTTTCCCCATTCTTTGGGCTTTCTTTCCCCTTTCTTTGGGCTTTCTTTGGGCTTTCTTTCCCCTTTCTTTGGGCTTTCTTTCCCCTTTCTTTCCCCTTTCTTTGGGCTTTCTTTGGGCTGTCTTTCCCCTTTCTTTGGGCTTTCTTTCCCCTTTCTTTGGGCTTTCTTTCCCCTTTCTTTGGGCTTCTTTCCCCTTTCTTTGGTCTTTCTTTCCCCTTTCTTTGGGCTTTCCTTGGGCTTTCTTTGGGCTTTCTTTGGGCTTTCTTTCCCCTTTCTTTGGGCTTTCTTTGGCTTTCTTTGGGATTTCTTTGGGCTTTCTTTCCCATTTCTTTGGGCTTTCTTTGGGCTTTCTTTCCCCTTTCTTTCGGCTTTTTTTTCCCCTTTCTTTGGTCTTTCTTTCCCCTTTCTTTGGGCTGTCATTCCCCTTTCTTTGGGCTTTCTTTCCCCTTTCTTTGGGCTTTCTTTCCCATTCTTTGTGCTTTCTTTCCCCTTTCTGTAGGCTTTCTTTCCCCTTTCTTTGGGCTGTCATTCCCCTTTCTTTGGGCTTTCTTTCCCCTTTCTTTGGGCTTTCTTTGGGCTTCTTTGGCTTTCTTGGGCTTTCTTTGGGCTTTCTTTCCCCTTTTCTTTGGGATTTCTTTCCCCTTTCTGTGGCTTTCTTTGGGCTTTCTTTGGGCTTTCTTTGTGCTTACTTTCCCCTTTCTTTGGTCTTTCTTTCCCCTTTCTTTGGGCTTTCCTTGGGCTTTCTTTGGGCTTTCTTTGGGTTTTCTTTCCCCTTTCTTTCCACTTTCTTTGGGCTTTCTTTGGGCTTTCTTTGGTCTTCCTTTCCCCTTTCTTTGGGCTTCCTTTCCCCTTTCTTTGGCTTTCTTTCCCATTTCTTTGGGCTTTCTTTCCTCTTTCTTTGGGCTGTCATTCCCCTTTCTTTGGGCTTTCTTTCCCCTTTATTTGGGCTTTCTTTGGGCTGTCTTTCCCCTTTCTTTGGGCTTTCTTTCCCCTTTCTTTGGGCTGTCTTTCCCCTTTTCTTTGGGCTTTCATTCCCCTTTCTTTGGGCTTTCTTTCCTCTTTCTTTGGGCTTTCTTTCCCCTTTCTTTGGGCTTTTCTTTCCTCTTTCTTTGGGCTGTCATTCCCCTTTCTTGGGCTTTCTTTCCCCTTTCTTTGGGCTTTTTTTGGGCTTTCTTTCCCCTTTCTCTGGGCTTTCTTTCCTTTTCTTTGGGCTTTCTTTGGGCTTTCTTTGGGCTTTTCTTGGGCTTTCTTTCCCCTTTCTTTCCCCTTTCTTTGGGCTTTCTTTCCCCTTTCTTTGGGCTTTCGTTCCCCTTTCTTTGGGCTTTCTTTCCCCTTTCTTGGGCTTTCTTTCCCCTTTTTTTGGGCATTCTTTGGGCTGTCTTTCCCCTTTCTTTGGGCTTTCTTTCCCCTTTCTTTGGGCTTTCTTTCCCCTTTCCTTGGGCTTTCTTTCCCCTTTCTTTGGGCTTTCTTTGGGCTTTCTTTGGGCTTTCTTTCCCCTTTCTTTGGGCTTTCTTTGGGCTTTCTTTGGGCTTTCTTTGGGCTTTCTTTCGCATTTCTTTGGGCTTTCTTTGGGCTTTCTTCCCCCTTTCTTTGGGCTTTCTTTCCCCTTTCTTTGGGCTTTATTTTCCCTTTCTTTGGGCTTTCTTTCCCCTTTCCTTGGGCTTTCTTTCCCCTTTCTTTGGGCTTTCTTTCCCTTTTCTTTGGGGTTTCTTTGGGCTTTCTTTCCCCTTTCTTTGGGCTGTCATTCCCCTTCCTTTGGCTTTCTTTCCCCTTTCTTTGGGCTTTCCTTGGCTTTCTTTGGCTTCCTTTGGGCTTTCTTTCCCCTTTCTTTCCACTTTCTTTGGGCTTTCTTGGGCTTTCTTTCCCTTTCTTTGGGCTTTCTTTCCCCTTTCTTTGTGCTTTCTTTCCCCTTCTTTGTGCTTTCTTTCCCTTTCTTTGGGCTTTCTTTCCCCTTTTTTTGGGCTGTCATTCCCCTTTCTTTGGGCTTTCTTTCCCCTTTCTTTGGGCTTTCCTTGGGCTTTCTTTGGGCTTCCTTTGGGCTTTCTTTCCCCTTTCTTTCCACTTTCTTTGGGCTTTCTTTGGGCTTTCTTTCCCCTTTCTTTGGGCTTTCTTTCCCCTTTCTTTGTGCTTTCTTTCCCCTTTCTTTGTGCTTTCTTTCCCCTTTCTTTGGGCTTTCTTTCCCCTTTTTTTGGGCTGTCATTCCCCTTTCTTTGGGCTTTCTTTCCCCTTTCTTTGGTCTTTCTTTCCCCTTTCTTTGGCCTTTCTTTGGGCTTTCTTTGGGCTTTCTTTGGGCTTTCTTTGGGCTTACTGTGGGCTTTCTTTGGGCTTTCTTTGGGCTTTCTTTGGGCTTTCTTTGGGCTTTCTTTCCCCTTTCTTTGGGCTTTCTTTGGGCTTTCTTTCCACTTTCTTTGGGCTTTCTTTGGGCTTTCTTTGGGCTTTCTTTCCCCCTTTCATTGGGCTTTCTTTGGGCTTTCTTTCCCTTTTCTTTGGGGTTTCTTTGGGCTTTCTTTCCCCTTTCTTTCCCATTTCTTTGGGCTTTCTTTCCCCTTTCTTTCCCCTTTCTTTGGGCTTTGTTTCCCCATTCTTTGGGCTTTCTTTCCCCTTTCTTTGGGCTTCCTTTGGGCTTTCTTTCCCCTTTCTTTGGGCTTTCTTTCCCCTTTCTTTCCCCTTTCTTTGGGCTTTCTTTGGGCTGTCTTTCCCCTTTCTTTGGGCTTTCTTTCCCCTTTCTTTGGGCTTTCTTTCCCCTTTCTTTGGTCTTTCTTTCCCCTTTCTTTGGGCTTTCCTTGGGCTTTCTTTGGGCTTTCTTTGGGCTTTCTTTCCCCTTTCTTTGGGCTTTCTTTGGGCTTTCTTTGGGATTTCTTTGGGCTTTCTTTCCCATTTCTTTGGGCTTTCTTTGGGCTTTCTTTCCCCTTTCTTTCGGCTTTTTTTTCCCCTTTCTTTGGTCTTTCTTTCCCCTTTCTTTGGGCTGTCATTCCCCTTTCTTTGGGCTTTCTTTCCCCTTTCTTTGGGCTTTCTTTCCCCTTTCTTTGTGCTTTCTTTCCCCTTTCTGTAGGCTTTCTTTCCCCTTTCTTTGGGCTGTCATTCCCCTTTCTTTGGGCTTTCTTTCCCCTTTCTTTGGGCTTTCTTTGGGCTTTCTTTGGGCTTTCTTTGGGCTTTCTTTGGGCTTTCTTTCCCCTTTCTTTGGGATTTCTTTCCCCTTTCTGTGGGCTTTCTTTGGGCTTTCTTTGGGCTTTCTTTGTGCTTACTTTCCCCTTTCTTTGGTCTTTCTTTCCCCTTTCTTTGGGCTTTCCTTGGGCTTTCTTTGGGCTTTCTTTGGTTTCTTTCCCCTTTCTTTCCACTTTCTTTGGGCTTTCTTTGGGCTTTCTTTGGTCTTCCTTTCCCCTTTCTTTGGGCTTTCTTTCCCCTTTCTTTGGGCTTTCTTTCCCCTTTCTTTGGGCTTTCTTTCCTCTTTCTTTGGGCTGTCATTCCCCTTTCTTTGGGCTTTCTTTCCCCTTTATTTGGGCTTTCTTTGGGCTGTCTTTCCCCTTTCTTTGGGCTTTCTTTCCCCTTTCTTTGGGCTGTCTTTCCCTTTCTTTGGGCTTTCTTTCCCCTTTCTTTGGGCTTTCTTTCCTCTTTCTTTGGGCTTTCTTTCCCCCTTTCTTTGGGCTTTCTTTCCCTTTCTTGGGCTTTCTTTCCCTTTTCTTTGGGCTTTCTTTGGGCTTTCTTTGGGCTTTCTTTGGGCTTTCTTTCCCCTTTCTTTCCCCTTTCTTTGGGCTTTCTTTCCCCTTTCTTTGGGCTTTCGTTCCCCTTTCTTTGGGCTTTCTTTCCCCTTTCTTTGGGCTTTCTTTCCCCTTTTTTTGGGCATTCTTTGGGCTGTCTTTCCCCTTTCTTTGGGCTTTCTTTCCCCTTTCTTTGGGCTTTCTTTCCCCTTTCCTTGGGCTTTCTTTCCCCTTTCTTTGGGCTTTCTTTGGGCTTTCTTGGGCTTTCTTTCCCCTTTCTTTGGGCTTTCTTTGGGCTTTCTTTGGGCTTTCTTTCCCCTTTCTTTGGGCTTTCTTTGGGCTTTCTTCCCCCTTTCTTTGGGCTTTCTTTCCCCTTTCTTTGGGCTTTATTTTCCCTTTCTTTGGGCTTTCTTTCCCCTTTCCTTGGGCTTCTTTCCCCCTTTCTTTGGGCTTTCTTTCCCTTTTCTTTGGGGTTTCTTTGGGCTTTCTTTCACATTTCTTTCCCCTTTCTTTGGGCTTTGTTTCCCCATTCTTTGGGCTTTCTTTCCCCTTTCTTTGGGCTTTCTTTGGGCTTCCTTTCCCCTTTCTTTGGGCTTTCTTTCCCCTTTCCTTTCCCCTTTCTTTGGGATTTCTTGGGCTTTCTTTCCCCTTTCTTTGGGCTTTATTTGGGCTTTCTTTCCCCTTTCTTTGGGCTTTCTTTCCCCTTTCTTTCCCCTTTCTTTGGGCTTTCTTTGGGCTTTCTTTGGCTTTCTTCCCCCTTTCTTTCCCCTTTCTTTGGGCTTTGTTTCCCCATTCTTTGGGCTTTCTTTCCCCTTTCTTTGGGCCTTTCTTTGGGCTTTCTTTCCCCTTTCTTTGGGCTTTCTTTCCCCTTTCTTTCCCCTTTCTTTGGGCTTTCTTTGGGCTTTCTTTCCCCTTTCTTTGGGCTTTATTTGGGCTTTCTTTCCCCTTTCTTTGGGCTTTGTTTCCCCTTTCTTTCCCCTTTCTTTGGGCATTCTTTGGGCTTTCTTTCACCTTTCTTTGGGCTTTCTTTCCCTTTCTTTGGGCTTTCTTTCCCCTTTCTTTGGGCTTTCTTTCCCCTTTCTTTGGCTTTCTTTCCCCTTTCTTTGGGCTTTCTTTCCCCTTTCTTTGGGCTGTCATTCCCCTTCCTTTGGGCTTTCTTTCCCCTTTCTTTGGGCTTTCTTTCCCCTTTCTTTGGGCTTTCTTTCCCCCTTTCTTTGGGCTTTCTTTCCCCTTTCTTTGGGCTTTCTTTCCCCTTTCTTTGGGCTTTCTTTCCCTTTTCTTTGGGGTTTCTTTGGGCTTTCTTTCCCCTTTCTTTCCCCTTTCTTTGGGCTTTGTTTCCCCATTCTTTGGGCTTTCTTTCCCCTTTCTTTGGGCTTTCTTTGGGCTTTCTTTCCCCTTTCTTTGGGCTTTCTTTCCCCTTTCTTTCCCCTTTCTTTGGGATTTCTTTGGGCTTTCTTTCCCCTTTCTTTGGGCTTTATTTGGGCTTTCTTTCCCCTTCTTTGGGCTTTCTTTCCCCTTTCATTCCCCTTTCTTTGGGCTTTCTTTGGGCTTTCTTTCCCCTTTCTTTCCCCTTTCTTTGGGCTTTGTTTCCCCATTCTTTGGGCTTTCTTTCCCCTTTCTTTGGGCTTTCTTTGGGCTTTCTTTCCCCTTTCTTTGGGCTTTCTTTCCCCTTTCTTTCCCCTTTCTTTGGGCTTTCTTTGGGCTTTCTTTCCCCTTTCTTTGGGCTTTATTTGGGCTTTCTTTCCCCTTTCTTTGGGCTTTCTTTCCCCTTTCTTTCCCCTTTCTTTGGGCATTCTTTGGGCTTTCTTTCACCTTTCTTTGGGCTTTCTTTCCCCTTTCTTTGGGCTTTCTTTCCCCTTTCTTTTGGGCTTTCTTTCCCCCTTTCTTTGGGCTTTCTTTCCCCTTTTTTGGGCTTTCTTTCCCCTTTCTTTGGGCTGTCATTCCCCTTCCTTTGGGCTTTCTTTCCCCTTTCTTTGGGCTTTCTTTCCCCTTTCTTTGGGCTTTCTTTCCCCTTTCTTTGGCTTTCTTTCCCCTTTCTTTGGGCTTTCTTTCCCCTTTCTTTGGGCTGTCATTCCCCTTCCTTTGGGCTTTCTTTCCCCTTTCTTTGGGCTTTCCTTGGGCTTTCTTTGGGCTTTCTTTGGGCTTTCTTTCCCCTTTCTTTCCACTTTCTTTGGGCTTTCTTTGGGCTTTCTTTCCCCTTTCTTTGGGCTTTCTTTTCCCCTTTCTTTGTGCTTTCTTTCCCATTTCTTTGGGCTTTCTTTCCCCTTTCTTTGGGCTTTCTTTCCCCTTTCTTTGGGCTTTCTTTCCCCTTTCTTTGGGCTGTCATTCCCCTTTCTTTGGGCTTTCTTTCCCCTTTCTTTGGGCTTTCTTTCCCCTTTCTTTGGCCTTTCTTTGGGCTTTCTTTGGGCTTTCTTTGGGCTTTCTTTGGGCTTTCTTTGGGCTTTACTGTGGGCTTTCTTTGGGCTTTCTTTGGGCTTTCTTTGGCTTTCTTTGGGCTTTCTTTCCCCTTTCTTTGGGCTTTCTTTGGGCTTTCTTTCCACTTTCTTTGGGCTTTCTTTGGGCTTTCTTTGGGCTTTCTTTTCCCCTTTCTTTGGGCTTTCTTTGGGCTTTCTTTCCCTTTTCTTTGGGGTTTCTTTGGGCTTTCTTTCCCCTTTCTTTCCCATTTCTTTGGGCTTTCTTTCCCCTTTCTTTCCCCTTTCTTTGGGCTTTGTTTCCCCATTCTTTGGGCTTTCTTTCCCCTTTCTTTGGGCTTTCTTTGGGCTTTCTTTCCCCTTTCTTTGGGGTTTCTTTGCCCTTTCTTTCCCCTTTCTTGGGCTTTCTTTGGGCTTTCTTTCCCCTTTCTTTGGGCTTTCTTTGGGCTTTCTTTCCCCTTTCTTGGGCTTTCTTTCCCCTTTCTTTCCCCTTTCTTTGGGCTTTCTTTGGGCTTTCTTTGGGCTTTCTTTGGGCTTTCTTTCCCCTTTCTTTCCCCCTTTCTTTGGGCTTTGTTTCCCCATTCTTTGGGCTTTCTTTCCCCTTTCTTTGGGCTTTCTTTGGGCTTTCTTTCCCCTTTCTTGGGCTTTCTTTCCCTTTCTTTACCCTTTCTTTGGGCTTTCTTTGGGCTTTCTTTCCCCTTTCTTTGGGCTTTATTTGGGCTTTCTTTCCCCTTTCTTTGGGCTTTCTTTCCCCTTTCTTTCCCTCTCTTTGGGCTTTCTTTGGGCTTTCTTCCCCTTTCTTTGGGCTTTCTTTCCCCTTTCTTTGGGCTGTCATTCCCCTTCCTTTGGGCTTTCTTTCCCCTTTCTTTGGGCTTTCCTTGGGCTTTCTTTCCCCTTTCTTTCCACTTTCTTTGGGCTTTCTTTGGGCTTTCTTTTCCCCTTTCTTTGGGCTTTCTTTCCCCTTTCTTTGGGCTTCCTTTCCCCTTTCTTTGGGCTTTCTTTCCCCTTTCTTTGGGCTTTCTTTCCCCTTTCTTTGGGCTGTCATTCCCCTTCCTTTGGGCTTTCTTTCCCCTTTCTTTGGGCTTTCCTTGGGCTTTCTTTGGGCTTTCTTTGGGCTTTCTTTCCCCTTTCTTTGGGCTTTCTTTCCCCTTTCTTTGTGCTTTCTTTCCCCTTTCTTTGTGCTTTCTTTCCCCTTTCTTTGGGCTTTCTTTCCCCCTTTCTTTGGGCTTTTCTTTCCCCTTTCTTTGGGCTGTCATTCCCCTTTCTTTGGGCTTTCTTTCCCCTTTCTTTGGGCTTTCTTTCCCCTTTCTTTGGCCTTTCTTTGGGCTTTCTTTGGGCTTTCTTTGGGCTTTCTTTGGGCTTTCTTTGGTCTTACTGTGGCTTTCTTTGGGCTTTCTTTGGGCTTTCTTTGGGCTTTCTTTGGGCTTTCTTTCCCCTTTCTTTGGGCTTTCTTTGGGCTTTCTTTCCACTTTCTTTGGGCTTTCTTTGGGCTTTCTTTGGGCTTTCTTTCCCCTTTCCTTGGGCTTTCTTTGGGCTTCTTTCCCTTTTCTTTGGGGTTTCTTTGGCCTTTCTTTCCCCTTTCTTTCCCATTTCTTTGGGCTTTCTTTCCCCTTTCTTTCCCCTTTCTTTGGGCTTTGTTTCCCCATTCTTTGGGCTTTCTTTCCCCTTTCTTTGGGCTTTCTTTGGGCTTTCTTTCCCCTTTCTTTGGGCTTTCTTTCCCCTTTCTTTCCGCTTTCTTTGGGCTTTCTTTGGGCTGTCTTTCCCCTTTCTTGGGCTTTCTTTCCCCTTTCTTTGGGCTTTCTTTCCCCTTTCTTTGGTCTTTCTTTCCCCTTTCTTTGGGGCTTTTCCTTGGGCTTTCTTTGTTCTTTCTTTGGGCTTTCTTTCCCCTTCTTTGGGCTTTCTTTGGGCTTTCTTTGGGCTTTCTTTGGGCTTTCTTTCCCATTTCTTTGGGCTTTCTTTGGGCTTTCTTCCCCCTTTCTTTGGGCTTTCTTTCCCCTTTCTTTGGGCTTTATTTTCCCTTTCGTTGGGCTTTCTTTCCCCTTTCTTGGGCTTTCTTTCCCCTTTCTTTGGGCTTTCTTTCCCTTTTCTTTGGGTTTCTTTGGGCTTTCTTCCCCTTTCTTTCCCATTTCTTTGGGCTTTCTTTCCCCTTTCTTTCCCCTTTCTTTGGGCTTTGTTTCCCCATTCTTTGGGCTTTCTTTCCCCTTTCTTTCCCCTTTCTTTGGGCTTTCTTTGGGCTTTCTTTCCCCTTTCTTTGGGCTTTCTTTGGGCTTTATTTCCCCCTTTCTTTGGGCTTTCTTTCCCCTTTCTTTCCCCTTTCTTTGGGCTTTCTTTGGCTTTCTTTGGGCTTTCTTTGGGCTTTCTTTCCCCTTTCTTTGGGCTTTCTTTGGGCTTTCTTTGGGCTTTCTTTCACCTTTCTTTGGGCTTTCTTTCCCCTTTCTTTGGGCTTTCTTTCCCTTTCCTTGGGCTTTCTTTCCCCTTTCTTTGGGCTTTCTTTCCCTTTTCTTTGGGGTTTCTTTGGGCTTTCTTTCCCCTTTCTTTCCCATTTCTTTGGGCTTTCTTTCCCTTTCTTTCCCCTTTCTTTGGGCTTTGTTTCCCCATTCTTTTGGCTTTCTTTCCCCTTTCTTTGGGCTTTCTTTGGGCTTTCTTTCCCCTTTCTTTGGGCTTTCTTTCCCCTTTCTTTCCCCTTTCTTTGGGCTTTCTTTGGGCTTTCTTTCCCCTTTCTTTGGGCTTTCTTTCCCCTTTCCTTGGGCTTTCTTTGGCTTTCTTTCCCCTTTCTTTGGCCTTTCTTTCTCCTTTCCTTGGGCTTTTCTTTCCCCTTTCTTTGGGCTTTCTTTCCCTTTTCTTTGGGGTTTCTTTGGGCTTTCTTCCCCTTTCTTTCCCATTTCTTTGGGCTTTCTTTCCCCTTTCTTTCCCCTTTCTTTGGGCTTTGTTTCCCCCATTCTTTGGGCTTTCTTTCCCCTTTCTTTGGGCTTTCTTTGGATTTCTTTCCCCTTTCTTTGGGCTTTCTTTCCCCTTTCTTTCCCCTTTCTTTGGGCTTTCTTTGGGCTTTCTTTCCCCTTTCTTTGGGCTTTCTTTGGGCTTTCTTTCCCCTTTCTTTGGGCTTTCTTTCCCCTTTCTTTGGCCTTTTTTTGGGCTTTCTTTGGGCTTTCTTTGGGCTTTCTTTCCCTTTCTTTGGGCTTCTTTGGGCTTTCTTTGGGCTTTCTTTCACCTTTCTTTGGGCTTTCTTTCCCCTTTCTTTGGGCTTTCTTTCCCCTTTCTTTGGGCTTTCTTTCCCCTTTCTTTGGGCTGTCATTCCCCTTCCTTTGGCTTTCTTTCCCCTTTCTTTGGGCTTTCCTTGGGCTTTCTTTGGGCTTTCTTTGGGCTTTCTTTGGGCTTCTTTGGGCTTTCTTTCCCCTTTCTTTGGGCTTTCTTTGGGCTTTCTTTCACTTTCTTTGGGCTTTCTTTGGGCTTTCTTTGGCTTTCTTTCCCCTTTCCTTGGGCTTTCTTTGGGCTTTCTTTCCCTTTTCTTTGGGGTTTCTTTGGCCTTTCTTTCCCCTTTCTTTCCCATTTCTTTGGGCTTTCTTTCCCCTTTCTTTCCCCTTTCTTTGGGCTTTGTTTCCCCATTCTTTGGGCTTTCTTTCCCCTTTCTTAGGGCTTTCTTTGGGCTTTCTTTCCCTTTCTTTGGGCTTTCTTTCCCCTTTCTTTCCGCTTTCTTTGGGCTTTCTTTGGGCTGTCTTTCCCTTTCTTTGGGCTTTCTTTCCCCTTTCTTTGGGCTTTCTTTCCCCTTTCTTTGGTCTTTTCTTTCCCCTTTCTTTGGGCTTTCCTTGGGCTTTCTTTGTTCTTTCTTTGGGCTTTCTTTCCCCTTTCTTTGGGCTTTCTTTGGGCTTTCTTTGGGCTTTCTTTCCCATTTCTTTGGGCTTCTTTGGGCTTTCTTCCCCTTTCTTTGGGCTTTCTTTCCCCTTTCTTTGGGCTTTATTTTCCCTTTCGTTGGGCTTTCTTTCCCCTTTCCTTGGGCTTTCTTTCCCCTTTCTTTGGGCTTTCTTTCCCTTTTCTTTGGGGTTTCTTTGGGCTTTCTTTCCCCTTTCTTTCCCATTTCTTTGGGCTTTCTTTCCCCTTTCTTTCCCCTTTCTTTGGGCTTTGTTTCCCCATTCTTTGGGCTTTCTTTCCCCTTTCTTTCCCCTTTCTTTGGGCTTTCTTTGGGCTTTCGTTCCCCTTTCTTTGGGCTTTCTTTGGGCTTTATTTCCCCTTTCTTTGGGCTTTCTTTCCCCTTTCTTTCCCCTTTCTTTGGCTTTCTTTGGGCTTTTCTTTGGGCTTTCTTTGGGCTTTCTTTCCCTTTCTTTGGGCTTTCTTTGGGCTTTCTTGGGCTTTCTTTCACCTTTCTTTGGGCTTTCTTTCCCCTTTCTTTGGGCTTTCTTTCCCCTTTCCTTGGGCTTTCTTTCCCCTTTCTTTGGGCTTTCTTTCCCTTTTCTTTGGGGTTTCTTTGGGCTTTCTTTCCCCTTTCTTTCCCATTTCTTTGGGCTTTCTTTCCCCTTTCTTTCCCCTTTCTTTGGGCTTTGTTTCCCCATTCTTTTGGCTTTCTTTCCCCTTTCTTTGGGGCTTTCTTTGGGCTTTCTTTCCCTTTCTTTGGGCTTTCTTTCCCCTTTCTTTCCCTCTTTCCCCTTTCTTTGGGCTTTCTTTCGGCTTTCTTTCCCCTTTCTTTGGGCTTTCTTTCCCCTTTCCTTGGGCTTTCTTTGGGCTTTCTTTCCCCTTTCTTTGGCCTTTCTTTCTCCTTTCCTTGGGCTTTCTTTCCCCTTTCTTTGGCTTTCTTTCCCTTTTCTTTGGGGTTTCTTTGGGCTTTCTTTCCCCTTTCTTTCCCATTTCTTTGGGCTTTCTTTCCCCTTTCTTTCCCCTTTCTTTGGGCTTTGTTTCCCCATTCTTTGGGCTTTCTTTCCCCTTTCTTTGGGCTTTCTTTGGGATTTCTTTCCCCTTTCTTTGGGCTTTCTTCCCCTTTCTTTCCCCTTTCTTTGGGCTTTCTTTGGGCTTTCTTTCCACTTTCTTTGGGCTTTCTTTGGGCTTTCTTTCCCCTTTCTTTGGGCTTTCTTTCCCCTTTCTTTGGCCTTTTTTTGGGCTTTCTTTGGGCTTTCTTTGGGCTTTCTTTCCCCTTTCTTTGGGCTTCTTTGGGCTTTCTTTGGGCTTTCTTTCACCTTTCTTTGGGCTTTCTTTCCCCTTTCTTTGGGCTTTCTTTCCCCTTTCTTTGGGCTTTCTTTCCCCTTTCTTTGGGCTTTCTTTCCCCTTTCTTTGGGCTGTCATTCCCCTTCCTTTGGGCTTTCTTTCCCCTTTCTTTGGGCTTTCCTTGGCTTTCTTTGGGCTTTCTTTGGGCTTTCTTTCCCCTTTCTTTCCACTTTCTTTGGGCTTTCTTTGGGCTTTCTTTCCCCTTTCTTTGGGCTTTCTTTCCCCTTTCTTTGTGCTTTCTTTCCCATTTCTTTGGGCTTTCTTTCCCCTTTCTTTGGCTTTCTTTCCCCTTTCTTTGGGCTGTCATTCCCCTTTCTTTGGGCTTTCTTTCCCCTTTCTTTGGGCTTTCTTTCCCCTTTCTTTGGCCTTTCTTTGGGCTTTCTTTGGGCTTTCTTTGGGCATTCTTTGGGCTTACTGTGGGCTTTATTTGGGCTTTCTTTCCCCTTTCTTTGGGCTTTCTTTGGGCTTTCTTTAACCTTTCTTTGGGCTTTCTTTGGGCTTTCTTTCCCCTTTCTTTGGGCTTTCTTTGGGCTTTCTTTCCCCTTTCTTTGGGCTTTCTTTCCCCTTTCTTTGGGCTTTCTTTGGGCATTCTTTGGGCTTTCTGTGGGCTTTCTTTGGGCTTTCTTTGGGTTTTCTTTGGGCTTTCTTTCCCCTTTCTTTGGGCTTTCTTTGGCTTTCTTTCCCCTTTCTTTGGGCTTTCTTTGGGCTTTCTTTCCCCATTCTTTGGGCTTTCTTTGGCTTTCTTTCCCCTTTCTTTGGGCTTTCTTTGGGCTTTCTTTTGCCTTTCTTTGGGCTTTCTTTGGGCTTTCTTTGGGCTTTCTTTCCCATTTCTTTGGGCTTTCTTTCCCCTTTCTTTGGGCTTTCTTTGGGCTTTCTTTCCCCTTTCTTTGGGCTTTAATTCCCCTTTCTTCGGGCTTTCTTTGGGTTTTCTTTCCTCTTTGTTTGGGCTTTGTTTCCCCTTTCTTTGGGCTTTCTTTGGGCTTTCTTTCCCCTTTCTTTGGGCTTTCTTTCCCCTTTCTTTGGGGTTTCTTTGGGCTTTCTTTCCCTTTTCTTTGGGCTTTCTTTCCCTTTCTTTGGGCTTTCTTTGGGCTTTCTTTCCCCTTTCTTTGGGCTTTCTTTGGGCTTTCTTTCCCCTTTCTTTGGGCTTTCTTTCCCCTTTCTTTGGGCTTTCTTTCCCCTTTCTTGGGCTTTCTTTTCCTTTTCTCTGGGCTTTCTTTGGGCTTTCTTTGGGTTTTCTTTGGGCTCTCTCTGGTCTTTCTTTCCCCTTTCTTTGGCTTTCTTTCCCCTTTCTTTCCCATTTCTTTGGGCTTTCTTTGGGCTTTCTTTGGGCTTTCTTTCCCCTTTCTTTGGGCTTTCTTTCCCCTTTCTTTTGGCTTTCCTTGGGCTTTCTTTGGGCTTTCTTTGGGCTTTCTTTCCCCTTTCTTTCCAATTTCTTTGGGCTTTCTTTAGGCTTTCTTTGGGCTTTCTTTCCCCTTAATTTGGGCTTTCTTTACCCTTTCTTTGGGATTTCTTTCCCCTTTCTTTGGGCTTTCTTTCCCCTTTCTTTGGGCTGTCATTCCGCTTTCTTTGGGCTTTCTTTCCCCTTTCTTTGGGCTTTCCTTGGGCTTTCTTTGGGCTTTGTTTGTGCTTTCTTTCCCCTTTCTTTCCACTTTCTTTGGCTTTCTTTGGGCTTTCTTTGGCTTTCTTTCCCATTTCTTTGGCTTTCTTTCCCCTTTCTTTGGGCTTTCTTTCCCCTTTCTTTGGGCTGTCATTCCCCTTTCTTTGGGCTTTCTTTCCCCTTTCTTTGGGCTTTCTTTCCCTTTTCTTTGGCCTTTCTTTGGGCTTTCTTTGGGCTTTCTTTGGGCTTTCTTTGGATTTCTTTGGGCTTTCTGTGGGCTTTCTTTGGGCTTTCTTTCCCTTTCTTTCCACTTTCTTTGGGCTTTCTTTGGGCTTTCTTTAGGCTTTCTTTGGGCTTTCTTTCCCCTTAATTTGGGCTTTCTTTACCCTTTCTTTGGGATTTCTTTCCCTTTCTTTGGGCTTTCTTTCCCCTTTCTTTGGGTGCTGTCATTCCGCTTTCTTTGGGCTTTCTTTCCCCTTTCTTTGGGCTTTCCTTGGGCTTTCTTTGGCTTTGTTTGTGCTTTCTTTCCCCTTTCTTTCCACTTTCTTTGGGCTTTCTTTGGGCTTTCTTTGGGCTTTCTTTCCCATTTCTTTGGGCTTTCTTTGGGCTTTCTTTGGGCTTTCTTTGGGCTTTCTTTGGGATTTCTTTGGGCTTTCTGTGGGCTTTCTTTGGGCTTTCTTTGGGCTTTCTTTCCCCTTTCTTTGGGCTTTCTTTCCCCTTTCTTGGGCTTTCTTTCTTTGGCCTTTCTTTGGGCTTTCTTTGGGCTTTCTTTGGGCTTTCTTTGGGATTTCTTTGGGCTTTCTGTGGGCTTTCTTTGGGCTTTCTTTCCCCTTTCTTTCCACTTTCTTTGGGCTTTCTTTGGGCTTTCTTTAGGCTTTCTTTGGGCTTTCTTTCCCCTTAATTTGGGCTTTCTTTACCCTTTCTTTGGATTTCTTTCCCCTTTCTTTGGGCTTTCTTTCCCCTTTCTTTGGGCTGTCATTCCCCTTTCTTTGGGCTTTCTTTGGGCTTTCTTTGGGATTTCTTTGGGCTTTCTGTGGGCTTTCTTTGGCTTTCTTTCCCCTTTCTTTCCACTTTCCTTGGGCTTTCTTTGGGCTTTCTTTCCCCTTTTTTTTGGGCTTTCTTTCCCCTTTCTTTGGGCTTTCTTTCCCCTTTCTTTCGGCTTTCTTTCCCCTTTCTTTGGTCTTTCTTTCCCCTTTCTTTGGCTGTCATTCCCCTTTCTTTGGGCTTTCTTTCCCCTTTCTTTGGGCTTTCTTTCCCCTTTCTTTGTGCTTTCTTTCCCCTTTCTGTAGGCTTTCTTTCCCCTTTCTTTGGGCTGTCATTCCCCTTTCTTTGGGCTTTCTTTCCCCTTTCTTTGGGCTTTCTTTGGGCTTTCTTTGGGCTTTCTTTGGGCTTTCTTTCCCCTTTCTTTGGGATTTCTTTCCCCTTTCTGTGGGCTTTCTTTGGGCTTTCTTTGGGCTTTCTTTGGGCTTACTTTCCCCTTTCTTTGGTCTTTCTTTCCCCTTTCTTTGGGCTTTCCTTGGGCTTTCTTTGGGCTTTCTTTGGGTTTTCTTTCCCCTTTCTTTCCACTTTCTTTGGGCTTTCTTTGGGCTTTCTTTGGTCTTCCTTTCCCCTTTCTTTGGGCTTTCTTTCCCCTTTCTTTGGGCTTTCTTTCCCCTTTCTTTGGGCTTTCTTTCCTCTTTCTTTGGGCTGTCATTCCCCTTTCTTTGGGCTTTCTTTCCCCTTTATTTGGGCTTTCTTTGGGCTGTCTTTCCCCTTTCTTTGGGCTTTCTTTCCCCTTTCTTTGGGCTGTCTTTCCCCTTTCTTTGGGCTTTCTTTCCCCTTTCTTTGGGCTTTCTTTCCTCTTTCTTTGGGCTTTCTTTCCCCTTTCTTTGGGCTTTCTTTCCTCTTTCTTTGGGCTGTCATTCCCCTTTCTTTGGGCTTTCTTTCCCCTTTCTTTGGGCTTTTTTTGGGCTTTCTTTCCCCTTTCTTTGGGCTTTCTTTCCTTTTCTTTGGGCTTTCTTTGGGCTTTCTTTGGGCTTTCTTTGGGCTTTCTTTGGGCTTTCTTTCCCCTTTCTTTCCCCTTTCTTTGGGCTTTCTTTCCCCTTTCTTTGGGCTTTCGTTCCCCTTTCTTTGGGCTTTCTTTCCCCTTTTTTTGGGCTTTCTTTCCCCTTTCTTTGGGCTTTCTTTGGGCTTTCTTTGGGCTTTCTTTCCCCTTTCTTTCCCCTTTCTTTGGGCTTTCTTTGGGCTTTCTTTGGGCTTTCTTTGGGCTTTCTTTCGCATTTCTTTGGGCTTTCTTTGGGCTTTCTTTCCCCTTTCTTTGGGCTTTCTTTCCCTTTTCTTTGGGCTTTCTTGGGCTTTCTTTGGGCTTTCTTTGGGCTTTCTTTGGGCTTTCTTTCCCCTTTCTTTCCCCTTTCTTTGGGCTTTCTTTCCCCTTTCTTTGGGCTTTCGTTCCCCTTTCTTTGGGCTTTCTTTCCCCTTTTTTTGGGCTTTCTTTCCCCTTTCTTTGGGCTTTCTTTGGCTTTCTTTGGGCTTTCTTTCCCCTTTCTTTCCCCTTTCTTTGGGCTTTCTTTGGGCTTTCTTTGGGCTTTCTTTGGCTTTCTTTCGCATTTCTTTGGGCTTTCTTTGGGCTTTCTTTCCCTTTCTTTGGGCTTTCTTTCCCCTTTCTTTGGGCTTTATTTTCCCTTTCTTTGGGCTTTCTTTCCCCTTTCCTTGGGCTTTCTTTCCCCTTTCTTTGGGCTTTCTTTCCCTTTTCTTTGGGGTTTCTTTGGGCTTTCTTTCCCCTTTCTTTCCCCTTTCTTTGGGCTTTGTTTCCCCATTCTTTGGGCTTTCTTTCCCCTTTCTTTGGGCTTTCTTTGGGCTTTCTTTCCCCTTTCTTTGGGCTTTCTTTGGGCTTTCTTTGGGATTTCTCTGGGCTTTCTGTGGGCTTTCTTTGGGCTTTCTTTCCCCTTTCTTTCCACTTTCCTTGGCTTTCTTTGGGCTTTCTTTCCCCTTTTTTTGGGCTTTCTTTCCCCTTTCTTTGGGCTTTCTTTCCCCTTTCTTTCGGCTTTCTTTCCCCTTTCTTTGGTCTTTCTTTCCCCTTTCTTTGGGCTGTCATTCCCCTTTCTTTGGGCTTTCTTTCCCCTTTCTTTGGGCTTTCTTTCCCCTTTCTTTGTGCTTTCTTTCCAATTTCTGTAGGCTTTCTTTCCCCTTCCTTTGGGCTGTCATTCCCCTTTCTTTGGGCTTTCTTTCCCTTTCTTTGGGCTTTCTTTGGGCTTTCTTTGGGCTTTCTTTGGCTTTCTTTCCCCTTTCTTTGGGATTTCTTTCCCCTTTCTGTGGGCTTTCTTTGGGCTTTCTTTGGGCTTTCTTTGGGCTTACTTTCCCCTTTCTTTGGTCTTTCTTTCCCCTTTCTTTAGGCTTTCCTTGGGCTTTCTTTGGGCTTTCTTTGGGTTTTCTTTCCCATTTCTTTCCACTTTCTTTGGGCTTTCTTTGGGCTTTCTTTGGTCTTCCTTTCCCCTTTCTTTGGGCTTTCTTTCCCCTTTCTTTGGGCTTTCTTTCCCCTTTCTTTGGGCTTTCTTTCCTCTTTCTTTGGGCTGTCATTCCCCTTTCTTTGGGCTTTCTTTCCCCTTTATTTGGGCTTTCTTTGGGCTGTCTTTCCCCTTTCTTTGGGCTTTCTTTCCCCTTTCTTTGGGCTGTCTTTCCCCTTTCTTTGGGCTTTCTTTCCCCTTTCTTTGGGCTTTCTTTCCTCTTTCTTTGGGCTTTCTTTCCCCTTTCTTTGGGCTTTCTTTCCTCTTTCTTTGGGCTGTCATTCCCCTTTCTTTGGGCTTTCTTTCCCCTTTCTTTGGGCTTTTTTTGGGCTTTCTTTCCCTTTCTTTGGGCTTTCTTTCCCTTTTCTTTGGGCTTTCTTTGGGCTTTCTTTGGGCTTTCTTTGGGCTTTCTTTGGGCTTTCTTTCCCCTTTCTTTCCCCTTTCTTTGGGCTTTCTTTCCCCTTTCTTTGGGCTTTCGTTCCCCTTTCTTTGGGCTTTCTTTCCCCTTTCTTTGGGCTTTCTTTCCCCTTTTTTTGGGCTTTCTTTCCCCTTTCTTTGGGCTTTCTTTGGGCTTTCTTTGGGCTTTCTTTTTCCCCCCTTTCTTTCCCCTTTCTTTGGGCTTTCTTTGGGCTTTCTTTGGGCTTTCTTTGGGCTTTCTTTCGCATTTCTTTGGGCTTTCTTTGGGCTTTCTTCCCCTTTCTTTGGGCTTTCTTTCCCCTTTCTTTGGGCTTTATTTTCCCTTTCTTTGGGCTTTCTTTCCCCTTTCCTTGGGCTTTCTTTCCCCTTTCTTTGGGCTTTCTTTCCCTTTTCTTTGGGGTTTCTTTGGGCTTTCTTTCCCCTTTCTTTCCCCTTTCTTTGGGCTTTGTTTCCCCATTCTTTGGGCTTTCTTTCCCCTTTCTTGGGCTTTCTTTGGGCTTTCTTTCCCCTTTCTTTGGGCTTTCTTTGGGCTTTCTTTCCCCTTTCTTTGGGCTTTCTTTGGGCTTTCTTTCCCCTTTCTTTGGGCTTTATTTGGGCTTTCTTTCCCCTTTCTTTGGGCTTTCTTTCCCCTTTCTTTCCCCTTTCTTTGGGCTTTCTTTGGGCTTTCTTTGGGCTTTCTTTGGGCTTTCTTTCCCCTTTCTTTCCCCTTTCTTTGGGCTTTGTTTCCCCATTCTTTGGGCTTTCTTTCCCCTTTCTTTGGGCTTTCTTTGGGCTTTCTTTCCCCTTTCTTTGGGCTTTCTTTCCCTTTCTTTCCCCTTTCTTTGGGCTTTCTTTGGGCTTTCTTTCCCCTTTCTTTGGGCTTTATTTGGGCTTTCTTTCCCCTTTCTTTGGGCTTTCTTTCCCTTTCTTTCCCCTTTCTTTGGGCATTCTTTGGGCTTTCTTTCACCTTTCTTTGGGCTTTCTTTCCCCTTTCTTTGGGCTTTCTTTCCCCTTTCTTTGGGCTTTCTTTCCCTTTCTTTGGGCTTTCTTTCCCCTTTCTTTGGGCTGTCATTCCCCTTCCTTTGGGCTTTCTTTCCCCTTTCTTTGGGCTTTCTTTCCCCTTTCTTTGGGCTTTCTTTCCCCATCTTTGGGCTTTCTTTCCCCTTTCTTTGGGCTTTCTTTCCCCCTTTCTTTGGGCTGTCATTCCCCTTCCTTTGGGCTTTCTTTCCCCTTTCTTTGGGCTTTCCTTGGGCTTTCTTTGGGCTTTCTTTGGGCTTTCTTTCCCCTTTCTTTCCACTTTCTTTGGGCTTTCTTTGGGCTTTCTTTAGGCTTTCTTTGGGCTTTCTTTCCCCTTAATTTGGGCTTTCTTTACACTTTCTTTGGGATTTCTTTCCCCTTTCTTTGGGCTTTCTTTCCCCTTTCTTTGGGCTGTCATTCCGCTTTCTTTGGGCTTTCTTTCCCCTTTCTTTGGGCTTTCCTTGGCTTTCTTTGGGCTTTGTTTGTGCTTTCTTTCCCCTTTCTTTCCACTTTCTTTGGGCTTTCTTTGGGCTTTCTTTGGGCTTTCTTTCCCCTTTCTTTGGGCTTTCTTTCCCCTTTCTTTGGGCTTTCTTTCCCCTTTCTTTGGGCTGTCATTCCCCTTTCTTTGGGCTTTCTTTCCCCTTTCTTTGGGCTTTCTTTCCCTTTTCTTTGGCCTTTCTTTGGGCTTTCTTTGGGCTTTCTTTGGGCTTTCTTTGGGATTTCTTTGGGCTTTCTGTGGGCTTTCTTTGGGCTTTCTTTCCCCTTTCTTTGGGCTTTCCTTGGGCTTTCTTTGGGCTTTGTTTGTGCTTTCTTTCCCCTTTCTTTCCACTTTCTTTGGGCTTTCTTTGGGCTTTCTTTGGGCTTTCTTTCCCCTTTCTTTGGGCTTTCTTTCCCCTTTCTTTGGGCTTTCTTTCCCCTTTCTTTGGGCTGTCATTCCCCTTTCTTTGGGCTTTCTTTCCCCTTTCTTTGGGCTTTCTTTCCCCTTTCTTTGGGCTTTCTTTCCTCTTTCTTTGGGCTGTCATTCCCCTTTCTTTGGGCTTTCTTTCCCCTTTCTTTGGGCTTTTTTTGGCTTTCTTTCCCCTTTCTTTGGGCTTTCTTTCCCTTTTCTTGGGCTTTCTTTGGGCTTTCTTTGGGCTTTCTTTGGGCTTTCTTTCCCCTTTCTTTCCCCTTTCTTTGGGCTTTCTTTCCCCTTTCTTTGGGCTTTCGTTCCCCTTTCTTTGGGCTTTCTTTCCCCTTTCTTTGGGCTTTCTTTCCCCTTTTTTTGGGCATTCTTTGGGCTGTCTTTCCCCTTTCTTTGGGCTTTCTTTCCCCTTTTTTTGGGCTTTCTTTCCCCTTTCTTTGGGCTTTCTTTGGGCTTTCTTTGGGCTTTCTTTCCCCTTTCTTTCCCCTTTCTTTGGGCTTTCTTTGGGCTTTCTTTGGGCTTTCTTTGGGCTTTCTTTCGCATTTCTTTGGGCTTTCTTTGGGCTTTCTTCCCCCTTTCTTTGGGCTTTCTTTCCCCTTTCTTTGGGCTTTATTTTCCCTTTCTTTGGGCTTTCTTTCCCCTTTCCTTGGGCTTTCTTTCCCCTTTCTTTGGGCTTTCTTTCCCTTTTCTTTGGGTTTCTTTGGGCTTTCTTTCCCCTTTCTTTCCCCTTTCTTTGGGCTTTGTTTCCCCATTCTTTGGGCTTTCTTTCCCTTTCTTTGGCTTTCTTTGGGCTTTCTTTCCCCTTTCTTTGGGCTTTCTTTGGGCTTTCTTTCCCCTTTCTTTGGGCTTTCTTTGGGCTTTCTTTCCCCTTTCTTTGGGCTTTATTTGGGCTTTCTTTCCCCTTTCTTTGGGCTTTCTTTCCCCTTTCTTTCCCCTTTCTTTGGGCTTTGTTTCCCCATTCTTTGGGCTTTCTTTCCCCTTTCTTTGGGCTTTCTTTGGGCTTTCTTTCCCCTTTCTTTGGGCTTTCTTTCCCCTTTCTTTCCCCTTTCTTTGGGCTTTCTTTGGGCTTTCTTTCCCCTTTCTTTGGGCTTTATTTGGGCTTTCTTTCCCTTTCTTTGGGCTTTCTTTCCCCTTTCTTTCCCCTTTCTTTGGGCATTCTTTGGGCTTTCTTTCACCTTTCTTTGGGCTTTCTTTCCCCTTTCTTTGGGCTTTCTTTCCCTTTCTTTGGCTTTCTTTCCCCTTTCTTTGGGCTTTCTTTCCCCTTTCTTTGGGCTTTCTTCCCCTTTCTTTGGGCTGTCATTCCCCTTCCTTTGGGCTTTCTTTCCCCTTTCTTTGGGCTTTCCTTGGGCTTTCTTTGGGCTTTCTTTGGGCTTTCTTTCCCCTTTCTTTCCACTTTCTTTGGGCTTTCTTTGGGCTTTCTTTAGGCTTTCTTTGGGCTTTCTTTCCCCTTAATTTGGGCTTTCTTTACCCTTTCTTTGGGATTTCTTTCCCCTTTCTTTGGCTTTCCTTTCCCCTTTCTTTGGGCTGTCATTCCGCTTTCTTTGGGCTTTCTTTCCCCTTTCTTTGGGCTTTCCTTGGGCTTTCTTTGGGCTTTGTTTGTGCTTTCTTTCCCTTTCTTTCCACTTTCTTTGGGCTTTCTTTGGGCTTTCTTTGGGCTTTCTTTCCCCTTTCTTTGGGCTTTCTTTCCCCTTTCTTTGGGCTTTCTTTCCCCTTTCTTTGGGCTGTCATTCCCCTTTCTTTGGGCTTTCTTTCCCCTTTCTTTGGGCTTTCTTTCCCTTTTCTTTGGCCTTTCTTTGGGCTTTCTTTGGGCTTCTTTGGGCTTTCTTTGGGATTTCTTTGGGCTTTCTGTGGGCTTTCTTTGGGCTTTCTTTCCCCTTTCTTTCCACTTTCCTTGGGCTTTCTTTGGGCTTTCTTTCCCCTTTTTTTGGGCTTTCTTTCCCCTTTCTTTGGGCTTTCTTTCCCCTTTCTTTCGGCTTTCTTTCCCCTTTCTTTGGTCTTTCTTTCCCCTTTCTTTGGGCTGTCATTCCCCTTTCTTTGGGCTTTCTTTCCCCTTCTTTGGGCTTTCTTTCCCCTTTCTTTGTTCTTTCTTTCCCCCTTTCTGTAGGCTTTCTTTCCCCTTTCTTTGGGCTGTCATTCCCCTTTCTTTGGGCTTTCTTTCCCCTTTCTTTGGGCTTTCTTTGGGCTTTCTTTGGGCTTTCTTTGGGCTTTCTTTGGGCTTTCTTTCCCCTTTCTTTGGGATTTCTTTCCCCTTTCTGTGGGCTTTCTTTGGGCTTTCTTTGGGCTTTCTTTGGGCTTACTTTCCCCTTTCTTTGGGCTTTCTTTCCCCTTTCTTTGGGCTTTCCTTGGGCTTTCTTTGGGCTTTCTTTGGGTTTTCTTTCCCCTTTCTTTCCACTTTCTTTGGGCTTTCTTTGGGCTTTCTTTGGTCTTCCTTTCCCCTTTCTTTGGCTTTCTTTCCCCTTTCTTTGGGCTTTCTTTCCCCTTTCTTTGGGCTTTCTTTCCTCTTTCTTTGGGCTGTCATTCCCCTTTCTTTGGGCTTTCTTTCCCCCTTTATTTGGGCTTTCTTTGGGCTGTCTTTCCCCTTTCTTTGGGCTTTCTTTTCCTTTCTTTGGGCTGTCTTTCCCCTTTCTTTGGGCTTTCTTTCCCTTTTCTTTGGGCTTTCTTTCCTCTTTCTTTGGGCTTTCTTTCCCCTTTCTTTGGGCTTTCTTTCCTCTTTCTTTGGGCTGTCATTCCCCTTTCTTTGGGCTTTCTTTCCCCTTTCTTTGGGCTTTTTTTGGGCTTTCTTTCCCCTTTCTTTGGGCTTTCTTTCCCTTTTCTTTGGGCTTTCTTTGGGCTTTCTTTGGGCTTTCTTTGGGCTTTCTTTCCCCTTTCTTTCCCCTTTCTTTCGGCTTTCTTTCCCCTTTCTTTGGGCTTTCGTTCCCCTTTCTTTGGGCTTTCTTTCCCCTTTCTTTGGGCTTTCTTTCCCCTTTTTTTTGGGCATTCTTTGGGCTGTCTTTCCCCTTTCTTTGGGCTTTCTTTCCCCTTTTTTTGGGCTTTCTTTCCCCTTCTTTGGGCTTTCTTTGGGCTTTCTTTGGGCTTTCTTTCCCCTTTCTTTCCCCTTTCTTTGGCTTTCTTTGGGCTTTCTTTGGGCTTTCTTTGGGCTTTCTTTCGCATTTCTTTGGGCTTTCTTCCCCCTTTCTTTGGGCTTTCTTTCCCCTTTCTTTGGGCTTTATTTTCCCTTCCTTTGGGCTTTCTTTCCCCTTTCCTTGGGCTTTCTTTCCCCTTTCTTTGGGCTTTCTTTCCCTTTTCTTTGGGGTTTCTTTGGGCTTTCTTTCCCCTTTCTTTCCCCTTTCTTTGGGCTTTGTTTCCCCATTCTTTGGGCTTTCTTTCCCCTTTCTTTGGGCTTTCTTTGGGCTTTCTTTCCCCTTTCTTTGGGCTTTCTTTGGGCTTTCTTTCCCCTTTCTTTGGGCTTTCTTTGGGCTTTCTTTCCCCTTTCTTTGGGCTTTATTTGGGCTTTCTTTCCCCTTTCTTTGGGCTTTCTTTCCCCTTTCTTTCCCCTTTCTTTGGGCTTTCTTTGGCTTTCTTTGGGCTTTCTTTGGGCTTTCTTTCCCCTTTCTTTCCCCTTTCTTTGGGCTTTGTTTCCCCTTTCTTTGGGCTTTGTTTCCCCTTTCTTTGGGCTTTCTTTCCCCTTTCTTTGGGCTTTCTTTCCCCTTTCTTTGGGCTTTCTTTCCCCTTTCTTTGGGCTGTCATTCCCCTTCCTTTGGGCTTTCTTTCCCCTTTCTTTGGGCTTTCCTTGGGCTTTCTTTGGGCTTTCTTTGGGCTTTCTTTCCCCTTTCTTTCCACTTTCTTTGGGCTTTCTTTGGGCTTTCTTTCCCCTTTCTTTGGGCTTTCTTTCCCCTTTCTTTGGGCTGTCATTCCCCTTCCTTTGGGCTTTCTTTCCCCTTTCTTTGGGCTTTCTTTCCCCTTTCTTTGGGCTTTCTTTCCCCTTTCTTTGGGCTGTCATTCCCCTTTCTTTGGGCTTTCTTTCCCCTTTCTTTGGGCTTTCTGTCCCCTTTCTTTGGGCTTTCTTTCCCCTTTCTTTGGGCTTTCTTTCCCCTTTCTTTGGGCTTTCTTTCCCCTTTCTTTGGGCTGTCATTCCCCTTCCTTTGGGCTTTCTTTCCCCTTTCTTTGGGCTTTCCTTGGGTTTTCTTTGGGCTTTCTTTGGGCTTTCTTTCCCCTTTCTTTCCACTTTCTTTGGGCTTTCTTTGGGCTTTCTTTAGGCTTTCTTTGGGCTTTCTTTCCCCTTAATTTGGGCTTTCTTTACCCTTTCTTTGGGATTTCTTTCCCCTTTCTTTGGGCTTTCTTTCCCCTTTCTTTGGGCTGTCATTCCGCTTTCTTTGGGCTTTCTTTCCCCTTTCTTTGGGCTTTCCTTGGGCTTTCTTTGGGCTTTGTTTGTGCTTTCTTTCCCCTTTCTTTCCACATTCTTTGGGCTTTCTTTGGGCTTTCTTTGGGCTTTCTTTCCCCTTTCTTTGGGCTTTCTTTCCCCTTTCTTTGGGCTTTCTTTCCCCTTTCTTTGGGCTGTCATTCCCCTTTCTTTGGGCTTTCTTTCCCCTTTCTTTGGGCTTTCTTTCCCTTTTCTTTGGCCTTTCTTTGGGCTTTCTTTGGGCTTTCTTTGGGCTTTCTTTGGGATTTCTTTGGGCTTTCTGTGGGCTTTCTTTGGGCTTTCTTTCCCCTTTCTTTCCACTTTCCTTGGGCTTTCTTTGGGCTTTCTTTCCCCTTTTTTTGGGCTTTCTTTCCCCTTTCTTTGGGCTTTCTTTCCCCTTTCTTTCGGCTTTCTTTCCCCTTTCCTTGGTCTTTCTTTCCCCTTTCTTTGGGCTGTCATTCCCCTTTCTTTGGGCTTTCTTTCCCCTTTCTTTGGGCTTTCTTTCCCCTTTCTTTGTGCTTTCTTTCCCCTTTCTGTAGGCTTTCTTTCCCCTTTCTTTGGGCTGTCATTCCCCTTTCTTTGGGCTTTCTTTCCCCTTTCTTTGGGCTTTCTTTGGGCTTTCTTTGGGCTTTCTTTGGGCTTTCTTTGGGCTTTCTTTCCCCTTTCTTTGGGCTTTCTTTCCTCTTTCTTTGGGCTGTCATTCCCCTTTCTTTGGGCTTTCTTTCCCCTTTATTTGGGCTTTCTTTGGGCTGTCTTTCCCCTTTCTTTGGGCTTTCTTTTCCCTTTCTTTGGGCTGTCTTTCCCCTTTCTTTGGGCTTTCTTTCCCTTTTCTTTGGGCTTTCTTTCCTCTTTCTTTGGGCTTTCTTTCCCCTTTCTTGGGCTTTCTTTCCTCTTTCTTTGGGCTGTCATTCCCCTTTCTTTGGGCTTTCTTTCCCCTTTCTTTGGGCTTTTTTTGGGCTTTCTTTCCCCTTTCTTTGGGCTTTCTTTCCCTTTTCTTTGGGCTTTCTTTGGGCTTTCTTTGGGCTTTCTTTGGGCTTTCTTTCCCCTTTCTTTCCCCTTTCTTTCGGCTTTCTTTCCCCTTTCTTTGGGCTTTCGTTCCCCTTTCTTTGGGCTTTCTTTCCCCTTTCTTTGGGCTTTCTTTCCCCTTTTTTTGGGCATTCTTTGGGCTGTCTTTCCCCTTTCTTTGGGCTTTCTTTCCCCTTTCTTTGGGCTTTCTTTCCTCTTTCTTTGGGCTGTCATTCCCCTTTCTTTGGGCTTTCTTTCCCCTTTATTTGGGCTTTCTTTGGGCTGTCTTTCCCCTTTCTTTGGGCTTTCTTTTCCCTTTCTTTGGGCTGTCTTTCCCCTTTCTTTGGGCTTTCTTTCCCTTTTCTTTGGGCTTTCTTTCCTCTTTCTTTGGGCTTTCTTTCCCCTTTCTTTGGGCTTTCTGTCCTCTTTCTTTGGGCTGTCATTCCCCTTTCTTTGGGCTTTCTTTCCCCTTTCTTTGGGCTTTTTTTGGGCTTTCTTTCCCCTTTCTTTGGGCTTTCTTTCCCTTTTCTTTGGGCTTTCTTTGGGCTTTCTTTGGGCTTTCTTTGGGCTTTCTTTCCCCTTTCTTTCCCCTTTCTTTCGGCTTTCTTTCCCCTTTCTTTGGGCTTTCGTTCCCCTTTCTTTGGGCTTTCTTTCCCCTTTCTTTGGGCTTTCTTTCCCCTTTTTTTGGGCATTCTTTGGGCTGTCTTTCCCCTTTCTTTGGGCTTTCTTTCCCCTTTTTTTGGGCTTTCTTTCCCCTTTCTTTGGGCTTTCTTTGGGCTTTCTTTGGGCTTTCTTTCCCCTTTCTTTCCCCTTTCTTTGGGCTTTCTTTGGGCTTTCTTTGGGCTTTCTTTGGGCTTTCTTTCGCATTTCTTTGGGCTTTCTTTGGGCTTTCTTCCCCCTTTCTTTGGGCTTTCTTTCCCCTTTCTTTGGGCTTTATTTTCCCTTTCTTTGGGCTTTCTTTCCCCTTTCCTTGGGCTTTCTTTCCCCTTTCTTTGGGCTTTCTTTCCCTTTTCTTTGGGGTTTCTTTGGGCTTTCTTTCCCCTTTCTTTCCCCTTTCTTTGGGCTTTGTTTCCCCATTCTTTGGGCTTTCTTTCCCCTTTCTTTGGGCTTTCTTTGGGCTTTCTTTCCCCTTTCTTTGGGCTTTCTTTGGGGTTTCTTTCCCCTTTCTTTGGGCTTTCTTTGGGCTTTCTTTCCCCTTTCTTTGGGCTTTATTTGGGCTTTCTTTCCCCTTTCTTTGGGCTTTCTTTCCCCTTTCTTTCCCCTTTCTTTGGGCTTTCTTTGGGCTTTCTTTGGGCTTTCTTTGGGCTTTCTTTCCCCTTTCTTTCCCCTTTCTTTGGGCTTTGTTTCCCCTTTCTTTGGGCTTTCTTTCCCCTTTCTTTGGGCTTTCTTTCCCCTTTCTTTGGGCTTTCTTTCCCCTTTCTTTGGGCTTTCTTTCCCCTTTCTTTGGGCTGTCATTCCCCTTCCTTTGGGCTTTCTTTCCCCTTTCTTTGGGCTTTCCTTGGGCTTTCTTTGGGCTTTCTTTGGGCTTTCTTTCCCCTTTCTTTCCACTTTCTTTGGGCTTTCTTTGGGCTTTCTTTCACCTTTCTTTGGGCTTTCTTTCCCCTTTCTTTGGGCTTTCTTTCCCCTTTCTTTGGGCTTTCTTTCCCCTTTCTTTGGGCTTTCTTTCCCCTTTCTTTGGGCTTTCTTTCCCCTTTCTTTGTGCTTTCTTTCCCATTTCTTTGGGCTTTCTTTCCCCTTTCTTTGGGCTTTCTTTCCTCTTTCTTTGGGCTTTCTTTCCCCTTTCTTTGGGCTGTCATTCCCCTTTCTTTGGGCTTTCTTTCCCCTTTCTTTGGGCTTTCTTTCCCCATTCTTTGGCCTTTCTTTGGGCTTTCTTTGGGCTTTCTTTGGGCTTTCTTTGGGCTTACTGTGGGCTTTCTTTGGGCTTTCTTTGGGCTTTCTTTGGGCTTTCTTTGGGCTTTCTTTCCCCTTTCTTTGGGCTTTATTTGGGCTTTCTTTCCCCTTTCTTTGGGCTTTCTTTCCCCTTTCTTTCCCCTTTCTTTGGGCTTTCTTTGGGCTTTCTTTCCCCTTTCTTTGGGCTTTCTTTCCCCTTTCTTTGGGCTGTCATTCCCCTTCCTTTGGGCTTTCTTTCCCCTTTCTTTGGGCTTTCCTTGGGCTTTCTTTCCCCTTTCTTTCCACTTTCTTTGGGCTTTCTTTGGGCTTTCTTTCCCCTTTCTTTGGGCTTTCTTTCCCCTTTCTTTGGGCTTTCTTTCCCCTTTCTTTGGGCTTTCTTTCCCCTTTCTTTGGGCTGTCATTCCCCTTCCTTTGGGCTTTTTTTCCCCTTTATTTGGGCTTTCCTTGGGCTTTCTTTGGGCTTTCTTTGGGCTTTCTTTCCCCTTTCTTTCCACTTTCTTTGGGCTTTCTTTGGGCTTTCTTTCCCCTTTCTTTGGGCTTTCTTTCCCCTTTCTTTGTGGTTTCTTTCCCCTTTCTTTGTGCTTTCTTTCCCCTTTCTTTGGGCTTTCTTTCCCCTTTCTTTGGGCTTTCTTTCCCCTTTCTTTGGGCTGTCATTCCCCTTTCTTTGGGCTTTCTTTCCCCTTTCTTTGGGCTTTCTTTCCCCTTTCTTTGGCCTTTCTTTGGGCTTTCTTTGGGCTTTCTTTGGGCTTTCTTTGGGCTTACTGTGGGCTTTCTTTGGGCTTTCTTTGGGCTTTCTTTGGGCATTCTTTGGGCTTTCTTTCCCCTTTCTTTGGGCTTTCTTTGGGCTTTCTTTGGGCTTTCTTTGGGCTTTCTTTGGGCTTTCTTTGGGCTTTCTTTCCCCTTTCTTTGGGCTTTCTTTGGGCTTTCTTTCCCTTTTCTTTGGGGTTTCTTTGGGCTTTCTTTCCCACTTCTTTCCCATTTCTTTGGGCTTTCTTTCCCCTTTCTTTCCCCTTTCTTTGGGCTTTGTTTCCCCATTCTTTGGGCTTTCTTTCCCCTTTCTTTGGGCTTTCTTTGGGCTTTCTTTCCCCTTTCTTTGGGCTTTCTTTCCCCTTTCTTTCCCCTTTCTTTGGGCTTTCTTTGGGCTTTCTTTCCCCTTTCTTTGGGCTTTCTTTGGGCTTTCTTTGGGCTTTCTTTCCCCTTTCTTTGGGCTTTCTTTGGGCTTTCTTTCCCCTTTCTTTGGGCTTTCTTTCCCCTTTCTTTCCCCTTTCTTTGGGCTTTCTTTGGGCTTTCTTTCCCCTTTCTTTGGGCTTTCTTTGGGCTTTCTTTCCCCTTTCTTTGGGCTTTCTTTCCCCTTTCTTTCCCCTTTCTTTGGGCTTTCTTTGGGCTTTCTTTGGGCTTTCTTTCCCCTTTCTTTCCCCTTTCTTTGGGCTTTGTTTCCCCATTCTTTGGGCTTTCTTTCCCCTTTCTTTGGGCTTTCTTTGGGCTTTCTTTCCCTTTTCTTTACCCTTTCTTTGGGCTTTCTTTGGGCTTTCTTTCACCTTTCTTTGGGCTTTATTTGGGCTTTCTTTCCCCTTTCTTTGGGCTTTCTTTCCCCTTTCTTTCCCCTTTCTTTGGGCTTTCTTTCCCCTTTCTTTGGGCTGTCATTCCCCTTTCTTTGTGCTTTCTTTCCCCTTTCTTTAGGCTTTCTTTCCCCTTTCTTTGGGCTGTCATTCCCCTTTCTTTGGGCTTTCTTTCCCCTTTCTTTGGGCTTCCTTTGGGCTTTCTTTGGGCTTTCTTTGGGCTTTCTTTCCCCTTTCTTTGGGATTTCTTTCCCCTTTCTGTGGGCTTTCTTTGGGCTTTCTTTGGGCTTTCTTTGGGCTTACTTTCCCCTTTCTTTGGTCTTTCTTTCCCCTTTCTTTGGGCTTTCCTTGCGCTTTCTTTGGGCTTTCTTTGGGTTTTCTTTCCCCTTTCTTTCCACTTTCTTTGGGCTTTCTTTCCCCTTTCTTTCCCCTTTCTTTCCCCTTTCTTTGGGCTTTCTTTCCCCTTTCTTTGGGCTTTCTTTCCTCTTTCTTTGGGCTGTCATTCCCCTTTCTTTGGGCTTTCTTTCCCCTTTATTTGGGCTTTCTTTGGGCTGTCTTTCCCCTTTCTTTGGGCTTTCTTTCCTTTTTCTTTGGGCTGTCTTTCCCCTTTCTTTGGGCTTTCTTTCCCCTTTCTTTGGGCTTTCTTTCCTCTTTCTTTGGGCTTTCTTTCCCCTTTCTTTTGGCTTTCTTTCCTCTTTCTTTGGGCTGTCATTCCCCTTTCTTTGGGCTTTCTTTCCCCTTTCTTTGGGCTTTTTTTGGGCTTTCTTTCCCCTTTCTTTGGGCTTTCTTTCCCTTTTCTTTGGGCTTTCTTTGGGCTTTCTTTGGGCTTTCTTTCCCCTTTCTTTCCCCTTTCTTTGGGCTTTCTCTCCCCTTTCTTTGGGCTTTCGTTCCCCTTTCTTTGGGCTTTCTTTCCCCTTTCTTTGGGATTTCTTTCCCCTTTTTTGGGCATTCTTTGGGCTGTCTTTCCCCTTTCTTTGGGCTTTCTTTCCCCTTTCTTTGGGCTTTCTTCCCCCTTTCCTTGGGCTTTCTTTCCCCTTTCTTTGGGCTTTCTTTGTGCTTTCTTTGGGCTTTCTTTCCCCTTTCTTTCCCCTTTCTTTGGGCTTTCTTTGGGCTTTCTTTGGGCTTTCTTTGGGCTTTCTTTGGGCTTTCTTTCGCATTTCTTTGGGCTTTCTTTGGGCTTTCTTTCCCCTTTCTTTGGGCTTTCTTTCCCCTTTCTTTGGGCTTTCTTTCCCCTTTCTTTGGGCTGTCATTCCCCTTTCTTTGGGCTTTCTTTCCCCTTTCTTTGGGCTTTCTTTCCCCTTTCTTTGGCCTTTCTTTGGGCTTTCTTTGGGGTTTCTTTGGGCTTTCTTTGGGCTTACTGTGGGCTTTCTTTGGGCTTTCTTTGGGCTTTCTTTGGGCATTCTTTGGGCTTTCTTTCCCCTTTCTTTGGGCTTTCTTTGGGCTTTCTTTCCACTTTCTTTGGGCTTTCTTTGGGCTTTCTTTGGGCTTTCTTTCCCCTTTCTTTGGGCTTTCTTTGGGCTTTCTTTCCCTTTTCTTTGGGGTTTCTTTGGGCTTTCTTTCCCCTTTCTTTCCCATTTCATTGGCTTTCTTTCCCCTTTCTTTCCCCTTTCTTTGGGCTTTGTTTCCCCATTCTTTGGGCTTTCTTTCCCCTTTCTTTGGGCTTTCTTTGGGCTTTCTTTCCCCTTTCTTTGGGCTTTCTTTGGGCTTTCTTTCCCCTTTCTTTGGGCTTTCATTGGGCTTTCTTTCACCTTTCTTTGGGCTTTCTTTCCCCTTTCTTTCCCCTTTCTTTGGGCTTTCTTTGGGCTTTCTTTGGGCTTTCTTTGGGCTTTCTTTCCCCTTTCTTTCCCCCTTTCTTTGGGCTTTGTTTCCCCATTCTTTGGGCTTTCTTTCCCCTTTCTTTGGGCTTTCTTTGGGCTTTCTTTCCCCTTTCTTTTGGCTTTCTTTCCCTTTTCTTTACCCTTTCTTTGGGCTTTCTTTCGGCTTTCTTTCCCCTTTCTTTGGGCTTTATTTGGGCTTTCTTTCCCCTTTCTTTGGGCTTTCTTTCCCCTTTCTTTCCCCTTTCTTTGGGCTTTCTTTCCCCTTTCTTTGGGCTGTCATTCCCCTTTCTTTGGGATTTCTTTCCCCTTTCTTTGGGCTTTCTTTCCCCTTTCTTTGTGCTTTCTTTCCCCTTTCTTTAGGCTTTCTTTCCCCTTTCTTTGGGCTGTCATTCCCCTTTCTTTGGGCTTTCTTTCCCCTTTCTTTGGGCTTTCTTTGGGCTTTCTTTGGGCTTTCTTTCCCCTTTCTTTGGGATTTCTTTCCCCTTTCTGTGGGCTTTCTTTGGGCTTTCTTTGGGCTTACTTTCCCCTTTCTTTGGTCTTTCTTTCCCCTTTCTTTGGGCTTTCCTTGGGCTTTCTTTGGGCTTTCTTTGGGTTTTCTTTCCCCTTTCTTTCCACTTTCTTTGGGCTTTCTTTGGGCTTTCTTTGGTCTTTCTTTCCCCTTTCTTTGGGCTTTCTTTCCCCTTTCTTTGGGCTTTCTTTCCCCTTTCTTTGGGCTTTCTTTCCTCTTTCTTTGGGCTGTCATTCCCCTTTCTTTGGGCTTTCTTTCCCCTTTATTTGGGCTTTCTTTGGGCTGTCTTTCCCCTTTCTTTGGGCTTTCTTTCCCCTTTCTTTGGGCTGTCTTTCCCCTTTCTTTGGGCTTTCTTTCCCCTTTCTTTGGGCTTTCTTTCCTCTTTCTTTGGGCTTTCTTTCCCCTTTCTTTGGGCTTTCTTTCCTCTTTCTTTGGGCTGTCATTCCACTTTCTTTGGGCTTTCTTTCCCCTTTCTTTGGGCTTTTTTGGGGCTTTCTTTCCCCTTTCTTTGGGCTTTCTTTCCCTTTTCTTTGGCTTTCTTTGGCCTTTCTTTGGGCTTTCTTTGGGCTTTCTTTCCCTTTCATTCCCCTTTCTTTGGGCTTTCTTTCCCCTTTCTTGGGCTTTCGTTCCCCTTTCTTTGGGCTTTCTTTCCCCTTTCTTTGGCTTTCTTTCCCCTTTTTTTGGGCATTCTTTGGGCTGTCTTTCCCCTTTCTTTGGGCTTTCTTTCCCCTTTTTTTGGGCTTTCTTTCCCCTTTCTTTGGGCTTTCTTTGGGCTTTCTTTGGGCTTTCTTTCCCCTTTCTTTCCCCCTTTCTTTCCCCTTTCTTTGGGCTTTCTTTGGGCTTTCTTTGGGCTTTCTTTCGCATTTCTTTGGGCTTTCTTTGGGCTTTCTTCCCCCTTTCTTTGGGCTTTCTTTCCCCTTTCTTTGGGCTTTATTTTCCCTTTCTTTGGGCTTTCTTTCCCCTTTCCTTGGGCTTTCTTTCCCCTTTCTTTGGGCTTTCTTTCCCCTTTCTTTGGGGTTTCTTTGGGCTTTCTTTCCCCTTTCTTTCCCCTTTCCTTGGGCTTTGTTTCCCCATTCTTTGGGCTTTCTTTCCCCTTTCTTTGGGCTTTCTTTGGGCTTTCTTTCCCTTTCTTTGGGCTTTCTTTGGGCTTTCGTTCCCCTTTCTTTGGGGTTTCTTTGGGCTTTCTTTCCCCTTTCTTTGGGCTTTATTTGGGCTTTCTTTCCCCTTTCTTTGGGCTTTCTTCCCCTTTCTTTCCCCTTTCTTTGGGCTTTCTTTGGGCTTTCTTTGGGCTTTCTTTGGGCTTTCTTTCCCCTTTCTTTCCCCTTTCTTTGGGCTTTGTTTCCCCATTCTTTGGGCTTTCTTTCCCCTTTCTTTGGGCTTTCTTTGGGCTTTCTTTCCCCTTTCTTTGGGCTTTCTTTCCCCTTTCTTTCCCCTTTCTTTGGGCTTTCTTTGGGCTTTCTTTCCCCTTTCTTTGGGCTTTATTTGGGCTGTCTTTCCCCTTTCTTTGGGCTTTCTTTCCCCTTTCTTTCCCCTTTCTTTGGGCATTCTTTGGGCTTTCTTTCACCTTTCTTTGGGCTTTCTTTCCCCTTTCATTGGGCTTTCTTTCCCCTTTCTTTGGGCTTTCTTTCCGCTTTCTTTGGGCTTTCTTTCCCCTTTCTTTGGGCTTCCTTTCCCCTTTCTTTGGGCTGTCATTCCCCTTCCTTGGGCTTTCTTTCCCCTTTCTTTGGGCTTTCTTTCCCTTTCTTTGGGCTTTCTTTCCCCTTTCTTTGGGCTTTCTTTCCCCTTTCTTTGGGCTTTCTTTCCCCTTTCTTTGGGCTGTCATTCCCCTTCCTTTGGGCTTTCTTTCCCCTTTCTTTGGGCTTTCCTTGGGCTTTCTTTGGGCTTTCTTTGGGCTTTCTTTCCCCTTTCTTTCCACTTTCTTTGGGCTTTCTTTGGGCTTTCTTTCCCCTTTCTTTGGGCTTTCTTTCCCCTTTCTTTGTGCTTTCTTTCCCATTTCTTTGGGCTTTCTTTCCCCTTTCTTTGGGCTTTCTTTCCCCTTTCTTTGGGCTTTCTTTCCCCTTTCTTTGGGCTGTCATTCCCTTTCTTTGGGCTTTCTTTCCCCTTTCTTTGGCTTTCTTTCCCCATTCTTTGGCCTTTCTTTGGGCTTTCTTTGGGCTTTCTTTGGGCTTACTGTGGGCTTTCTTTGGGCTTTCTTTGGGCTTTCTTTGGGCTTTCTTTGGGCTTTCTTTCCCCTTTCTTTGGGCTTTCTTTGGGCTTTCTTTCCACTTTCTTTGGGCTTTCTTTGGGCTTTCTTTGGGCTTTCTTTCCCCTTTCTTTGGGCTTTCTTTGGGCTTTCTTTCCCTTTTCTTTGGGGTTTCTTTGGGCTTTCTTTCCCCTTTCTTTCCCATTTCTTTGGGCTTTCTTTCCCCTTTCTTTCCCCTTTCTTTGGGCTTTGTTTCCCCATTCTTTGGGCTTTCTTTCCCCTTTCTTTGGGATTTCTTTGGGCTTTCTTTCCCCTTTCTTTGGGCTTCCTTTCCCCTTTCTTTCCCCTTTCTTTGGGCTTTCTTTGGGCTTTCTTTCCACTTTCTTTGGGCTTTATTTGGGCTTTCTTTCCCCTTTCTTTGGGCTTTCTTTCCCCTTTCTTTCCCCTTTCTCCTTTCTTTGGGCTTTCTTTGGGCTTTCTTTGGGCTTTCTTTGGGCTTTCTTTCCCCTTTCTTTCCCCTTTCTTTGGGCTTTGTTTCCCCATTCTTTGGGCTTTCTTTCCCCTTTCTTTGGGCTTTCTTTGGGCTTTCTTTCCCCTTTCTTTGGGCTTTCTTTCCCCTTTCTTTACCCTTTCTTTGGGCTTTCTTTGGGCTTTCTTTCCCCTTTCTTTGGGCTTTATTTGGGCTTTCTTTCCCCTTTCTTTGGGCTTTCTTTCCCCTTTCTTTCCCCTTTCTTTGGGCTTTCTTTGGGCTTTCTTTCCCCTTTCTTTGGGCTTTCTTTCCCCTTTCTTTGGGCTGTCATTCCCCTTCCTTTGGGCTTTCTTTCCCCTTTCTTTGGGCTTTCCTTGGGCTTTCTTTCCCTTTCTTTCCACTTTCTTTGTGCTTTCTTTGGGCTTTCTTTCCCCTTTCTTTGGGCTTTCTTTCCCCTTTCTTTGGGCTTTCTTTCCCCTTTCTTTGGGCTTTCTTTCCCCTTTCTTTGGGCTGTCATTCCCCTTCCTTTGGGCTTTCTTTCCCCTTTCTTTGGGCTTTCCTTGGTCTTTCTTTGGGCTTTCTTTGGGCTTTCTTTCCCCTTTCTTTCCACTTTCTTTGGGCTTTCTTTGGGCTTTCTTTCCCCTTTCTTTGGGCTTTCTTTCCCCTTTCTTTGTGCTTTCTTTCCCCTTTCTTTGTGCTTTCTTTCCCCTTTCTTTGGGCTTTCTTTCCCCTTTCTTTGGGCTTTCTTTCCCCTTTCTTTGGGCTGTCATTCCCCTTTCTTTGGGCTTTCTTTCCCCTTTCTTTGGGCTTTCTTTCCCCTTTCTTTGGCCTTTCTTTGGGCTTTCTTTGGGCTTTCTTTGGGCTTTCTTTGGGCTTACTGTGGGCTTTCTTTGGCTTTCTTTGGGCTTTCTTTGGGCATTCTTTGGGCTTTCTTTCCCCTTTCTTTGGGCTTTCTTTGGGCTTTCTTTCCACTTTCTTTGGGCTTTCTTTGGGCTTTCTTTGGGCTTTCTTTCCCCTTTCTTTGGGCTTTCTTTGGCTTTCTTTCCCTTTTCTTTGGGGTTTCTTTGGGCTTTCTTTCCCCTTTCTTTCCCATTTCTTTGGGCTTTCTTTCCCCTTTCTTTCCCCTTTCTTTGGGCTTTGTTTCCCCATTCTTTGGGCTTTCTTTCCCCTTTCTTTGGGCTTTCTTTGGGCTTTCTTTCCCCTTTCTTTGGGCTTTCTTTCCCCTTTCTTTCCCATTTCTTTGGCTTTCTTTGGGCTTTCTTTCCCCTTTCTTTGGGCTTTCTTTGGGCTTTCTTTCCCCTTTCTTTGGGCTTTCTTTCCCCTTTCTTTCCCCTTTCTTTGGGCTTTCTTTGGGCTTTCTTTCCCCTTTCTTTGGGCTTTCTTTGGGCTTTCTTTCCCCTTTCTTTGGGCTTTCTTTCCCCTTTCTTTCCCCTTTCTTTGGGCTTTCTTTGGGCTTTCTTTGGGCTTTCTTTGGGCTTTCTTTCCCCTTTCTTTCCCCTTTCTTTGGGCTTTGTTTCCCCATTCTTTGGGCTTTCTTTCCCCTTTCTTTGGCTTTCTTTGGGCTTTCTTTCCCTTTTCTTTACCCTTTCTTTGGGCTTTCTTTGGGCTTTCTTTCACCTTTCTTTGGGCTTTATTTGGGCTTTCTTTCCCATTTCTTTGGGCTTTCTTTCCCCTTTCTTTCCCCTTTCTTTGGGCTTTCTTTCCCCTTTCTTTGGGCTGTCATTCCCCTTTCTTTGGGCTTTCTTTCCCCTTTCTTTGGGCTTTCTTTCCCCATTCTTTGGCCTTTCTTTGGGCTTTCTTTGGGCTTTCTTTGGGCTTTCTTTGGGCTTTCTTTCCCCTTTCTTTGGGCTTTCTTTGGGCTTTCTTTCCCCTTTCTTTGGGATTTCTTTCCCCTTTCTGTGGGCTTTCTTTGGGCTTTCTTCGGGCTTTCTTTGGGCTTACTTTCCCCTTTCTTTGGTCTTTCTTTCCCCTTTCTTTGGGCTTTCCTTGCGCTTTCTTTGGGCTTTCTTTGGGTTTTCTTTCCCCTTTCTTTCCACTTTCTTTGGGCTTTCTTTGGGCTTTATTTGGGCTTCCTTTCCCCTTTCTTTGGGCTTTCTTTCCCCTTTCTTTGGGCTTTCTTTCCCCTTTCTTTGGGCTTTCTTTCCTCTTTCTTTGGGCTGTCATTCCCCTTTCTTTGGGCTTTATTTCCCCTTTATTTGGGCTTTCTTTGGGCTGTCTTTCCCCTTTCTTTGGGCTTTCTTTCTCCTTTCTTTGGGCTGTCTTTCCCCTTTCTTTGGGCTTTCTTTCCCCTTTCTTTGGGCTTTCTTTCCTCTTTCTTTGGGCTTTCTTTCCCTTTCTTTTGGCTTTCTTTCCTCTTTCTTTGGGCTGTCATTCCCCATTCTTTGGGCTTTCTTTCCCCTTTCTTTGGGCTATTTTTGGGCTTTCTTTCCCCTTTCTTTGGGCTTTCTTTCCCTTTTCTTTGGGCTTTCTTTGGGCTTTCTTTGGGCTTTCTTTCCCCTTTCTTTCCCCTTTCTTTGGGCTTTCTTTCCCCTTTCTTTGGGCTTTCGTTCCCCTTTCTTTGGGCTTTCTTTCCCCTTTCTTTGGGCTTTCTTTCCCCTTTTTTTGGGCATTCTTTGGACTGTCTTTCCCCTTTCTTTGGGCTTTCTTTCCCCTTTCTTTGGGCTTTCTTCCCCTTTCCTTGGGCTTTCTTTCCCCTTTCTTTGGGCTTTCTTTGGGCTTTCTTTGGGCTTTCTTTCCCCTTTCTTTCCCCTTTCTTTGGGCTTTCTTTGGGCTTTCTTTGGGCTTTCTTTGGGCTTTCTTTCGCATTTCTTTGGGCTTTCTTTGGGCTTTCTTTCCCCTTTCTTTGGGCTTTCTTTCCCCTTTCTTTGGGCTTTCTTTCCCCTTTCTTTGGGCTGTCATTCCCCTTTCTTTGGGCTTTCTTTCCCCTTTCTTTGGGCTTTCTTTCCCCATTCTTTGGCCTTTCTTTGGGCTTTCTTTGGGCTTTCTTTGGGCTTTCTTTGGGCTTACTGTGGGCTTTCTTTGGGCTTTCTTTGGGCTTTCTTTGGGCATTCTTTGGGCTTTCTTTCCCCTTTCTTTGGGCTTTCTTTGGCTTTCTTTCCACTTTCTTTGGGCTTTCTTTGGGCTTTCTTTGGGCTTTCTTTCCCCTTTCTTTGGGCTTTCTTTGGGCTTTCTTTCCCTTTTCTTTGGGGTTTCTTTGGGCTTTCTTTCCCCTTTCTTTCCCATTTCTTTGGGCTTTCTTTCCCCTTTCTTTCCCCTTTCTTTGGGCTTTGTTTCCCCATTCTTTGGGCTTTCTTTCCCCTTTCTTTGGGCTTTCTTTGGGCTTTCTTTCCCCTTTCTTTGGGCTTTCTTTCCCCTTTCTTTCCACTTTCTTTGGGCTTTCTTTGGGCTTTCTTTCCCCTTTCTTTGGGCTTTCTTTGGGCTTTCTTTCCCCTTTCTTTGGGCTTTCTTTCCCCTTTCTTTCCCCTTTCTTTGGGCTTTCTTTGGGCTTTCTTTGGGCTTTCTTTGGGCTTTCTTTGGGCTTTCTTTCCCCTTTCTTTCCCCTTTCTTTGGGCTTTGTTTCCCCATTCTTTGGGCTTTCTTTCCCCTTTCTTTGGGCTTTCTTTGGGCTTTCTTTCCCCTTTCTTTGGGCTTTCTTTCCCTTTTCTTTACCCTTTCTTTGGCTTTCTTTGGGCTTTCTTTCCCCTTTCTTTGGGCTTTATTTGGGCTTTCTTTCCCCTTTCTTGGGGCTTTCTTTCCCCTTTCTTTCCCCTTTCTTTGGGCTTTCTTTCCCCTTTCTTTGGGCTGTCATTCCCCTTTCTTTGGGCTTTCTTTCCCCTTTCTTTGGGCTTTCTTTCCCCTTTCTTTGTGCTTTCTTTCCCCTTTCTTTAGGCTTTCTTTCCCCTTTCTTTGGGCTGTCATTCCCCTTTCTTTGGGCTTTCTTTCCCCTTTCTTTGGGCTTTCTTTGGGCTTTCTTTGGGCTTTCTTTGGGCTTTCTTTCCCCTTCTTTGGGATTTCTTTCCCCTTTCTGTGGGCTTTCTTTGGGCTTTCTTTGGGCTTTCTTTGGGCTTACTTTCCCCTTTCTTTGGTCTTTCTTTCCCCTTTCTTTGGGCTTTCCTTGCGCTTTCTTTGGGCTTTCTTTGGGTTTTCTTTCCCCTTTCTTTCCACTTTCTTTGGGCTTTCTTTGGGCTTTCTTTGGTCTTCCTTTCCCCTTTCTTTGGGCTTTCTTTCCCCTTTCTTTGGGCTTTCTTTCCCCTTTCTTTGGGCTTTCTTTCCTCTTTCTTTGGGCTGTCATTCCCCTTTCTTTGGGCTTTCTTTCCCCTTTATTTGGGCTTTCTTTGGGCTGTCTTTCCCCTTTCTTTGGGCTTTCTTTCCTTTTTCTTTGGGCTGTCTTTCCCCTTTCTTTGGGCTTTCTTTCCCCTTTCTTTGGGCTTTCTTTCCTCTTTCTTTGGGCTTTCTTTCCCCTTTCTTTTGGCTTTCTTTCCTCTTTCTTTGGGCTGTCATTCCCCTTTCTTTGGGCTTTCTTTCCCCTTTCTTTGGGCTTTTTTTGGGCTTTCTTTCCCCTTTCTTTGGGCTTTCTTTCCCTTTTCTTTGGGCTTTCTTTGGGCTTTCTTTCCCCTTTCTTTCCCCTTTCTTTGGGCTTTCGTTCCCCTTTCTTTGGGCTTTCTTTCCCCTTTCTTTGGGCTTTCTTTCCCCTTTTTTTGGGCATTCTTTGGGCTGTCTTTCCCCTTTCTTTGGGCTTTCTTTCCCCTTTCTTTGGGCTTTCTTCCCCCTTTCCTTGGGCTTTCTTTCCCCTTTCTTTGGGCTTTCTTTGGGCTTTCTTTGGGCTTTCTTTCCCCTTTCTTTCCCCTTTCTTTGGGCTTTCTTTGGGCTTTCTTTGGGCTTTCTTTGGGCTTTCTTTCGCATTTCTTTGGGCTTTCTTTGGGCTTTCTTTCCCCTTTCTTTGGGCTTTCTTTCCCCTTTCTTTGGGCTTTCTTTCCCCTTTCTTTGGGCTGTCATTCCCCTTTCTTTGGGCTTTCTTTCCCCTTTCTTTGGGCTTTCTTTCCCCTTTCTTTGGCCTTTCTTTGGGCTTTCTTTGGGCTTTCTTTGGGCTTTCTTTGGGCTTACTGTGGGCTTTCTTTGGGGTTTCTTTGGGCTTTCTTTGGGCATTCTTTGGGCTTTCTTTCCCCTTTCTTTGGGCTTTCTTTGGGCTTTCTTTCCACTTTCTTTGGGCTTTCTTTGGGCTTTCTTTGGGCTTTCTTTCCCCTTTCTTTGGGCTTTCTTTGGGCTTTCTTTCCCTTTTCTTTGGGGTTTCTTTGGGCTTTCTTTCCCCTTTCTTTCCCATTTCTTTGGGCTTTCTTTCCCCTTTCTTTCCCCTTTCTTTGGGCTTTGTTTCCCCATTCTTTGGGCTTTCTTTCCCCTTTCTTTGGGCTTTCTTTGGGCTTTATTTCCCCTTTCTTTGGGCTTTCTTTCCCCTTTCTTTCCCCTTTCTTTGGGCTTTCTTTGGGCTTTCTTTCCCCTTTCTTTGGGCTTTCTTTCCCCTTTCTTTGGGCTTTCTTTCCCTTTCTTTCCCCTTTCTTTGGGCTTTCTTTGGGCTTTCTTTGGGCTTTCTTTGGGCTTTCTTTCCCCTTTCTTTCCCCTTTCTTTGGGCTTTGTTTCCCCATTCTTTGGGCTTTCTTTCCCCTTTCTTTGGGCTTTCTTTGGGCTTTCTTTCCCCTTTCTTTGGGCTTTCTTTCCCTTTTCTTTACCCTTTCTTTGGGCTTTCTTTGGGCTTTCTTTCCCCTTTCTTTGGGCTTTATTTGGGCTTTCTTTCCCCTTTCTTTGGGCTTTCTTTCCCCTTTCTTTCCCCTTTCTTTGGGCTTTCTTTCCCCTTTCTTTGGGCTGTCATTCCCCTTTCTTTGGGCTTTCTTTCCCCTTTCTTTGGGCTTTCTTTCCCCTTTCTTTGTGCTTTCTTTCCCCTTTCTTTAGGCTTTCTTTCCCCTTTCTTTGGGCTTACTTTCCCCTTTCTTTGGTCTTTCTTTCCCCTTTCTTTGGGCTTTCCTTGGGCTTTCTTTGGGCTTTCTTTGGGTTTTCTTTCCCCTTTCTTTACACTTTCTTTGGGCTTTCTTTGGGCTTTCTTTGGTCTTCCTTTCCCCTTTCTTTGGGCTTTCTTTCCCCTTTCTTTGGGCTTTCTTTCCCCTTTCTTTGGGCTTTCTTTCCCCGTTCTTTGGGCTGTCATTCCCCTTTCTTTGGGCTTTCTTTCCCCTTTCTTTGGCCTTTCTTTGGGCTTTCTTTGGGCTTTCTTTGGGCTTTCTTTGGGCTTACTGTGGGCTTTCTTTGGGCTTTCTTTGGGCTTTCTTTGGGGTTTCTTTGGGCTTTCTTTCCCCTTTCTTTGGGGTTTCTTTGGGCTTTCTTTCCACTTTCTTTGGGCTTTCTTTGGGCTTTCTTTCCCTTTTCTTTGGGGTTTCTTTGGGCTTTCTTTCCCCTTTCTTTCCCATTTCTTTGGGCTTTCTTTCCCCTTTCTTTCCCCTTTCTTTGGCTTTGTTTCCCCATTCTTTGGGCTTTCTTTCCCCTTTCTTTGGGCTTTCTTTGGGCTTTCTTTCCCCTTTCTTTGGGCTTTCTTTGGGCTTTCTTTCCCCTTTCTTTGGGCTTTCTTTGGGCTTTCTTTCCCCTTTCTTTGGGCTTTATTTGGGCTTTCTTTCCCCTTTCTTTGGGCTTTCTTTCCCCTTTCTTTCCCCTTCTTTGGGCTTTCTTTGGGCTTTCTTTGGGCTTTCTTTCCCCTTTCTTTCCCCTTTCTTTGGGCTTTGTTTCCCCATTCTTTGGGCTTTCTTTCCCCTTTCTTTGGGCTTTCTTTGGGCTTTCTTTCCCCTTTCTTTGGGCTTTCTTTCCCCTTTCTTTACCCTTTCTTTGGGCTTTCTTTGGGCTTTCTTTCCCCTTTCTTTGGGCTTTATTTGGGCTTTCTTTCCCCTTTCTTTGGGCTTTCTTTCCCCTTTCTTTCCCCTTTCTTTGGGCTTTCTTTGGGCTTTCTTTCCCCTTTCTTTGGGCTTTCTTTCCCCTTTCTTTGGGCTGTCATTCCCCTTCCTTTGGGCTTTCCTTGGGCTTTCTTTGGGCTTTCTTTGGGCTTTCTTTCCCTTTCTTTCCACTTTCTTTGGGCTTTCTTTGGGCTTTCTTTCCCCTTTCTTTGGGCTTTCTTTCCCATTTCTTTGTGCTTTCTTTCCCCTTTCTTTCCCCTTTCTTTGGGCTTTCTTTGGGCTTTCTTTCCCCTTTCTTTGGGCTTTCTTTCCCCTTTCTTTGGGCTGTCATTCCCCTTCCTTTGGGCTTTCCTTGGGCTTTCTTTGGGCTTTCTTTGGGCTTTCTTTCCCCTTTCTTTCCACTTTCTTTGGGCTTTCTTTGGCTTTCTTTCCCCTTTCTTTGGGCTTTCTTTCCCATTTCTTTGTGCTTTCTTTCCCCTTTCTTTGTGCTTTCTTTCCCCTTTCTTTGGCCTTTCTTTCCCCTTTCTTTGGCCTTTCTTTCCCCTTTCTTTGGCCTTTCTTTGGGCTTTCTTTGGGCTTTCTTTGGGCTTTCTTTGGGCTTACTGTGGGCTTTCTTTGGGCTTTCTTTGGGCTTTCTTTCCCCTTTCTTTGGGCTTTCTTTCCCCTTTCTTTGGGCTTTCTTTGGGCTTTCTTTCCACTTTCTTTGGGCTTTCTTTGGGCTTTCTTTGGGCTTTCTTTCCCCTTTCTTTGGGCTTTCTTTGGGCTTTCTTTCCCTTTTCTTTGGGGTTTCTTTGGGCTTTCTTTCCCCTTTCTTTACCATTTCTTTGGGCTTTCTTTCCCCTTTATTTCCCCTTTCTTTGGGCTTTGTTTCCCCATTCTTTGGGCTTTCTTTCCCCTTTCTTTGGGCTTTCTTTGGGCTTTCTTTCCCCTTTCTTTGGGCTTTCTTTCCCCTTTCTTTCCCCTTTCTTTGGGCTTTCTTTGGGCTTTCTTTCCCCTTTCTTTGGGCTTTCTTTGGGCTTTCTTTCCCCTTTCTTTGGGCTTTCTTTCCCCTTTCTTTCCCCTTTCTTTGGGCTTTCTTTGGGCTTTCTTTGGGCTTTCTTTCCCTTTCTTTCCCCTTTCTTTGGGCTTTCTTTCCCCTTTCTTTGGGCTTTCGTTCCCCTTTCTTTGGGCTTTCTTTCCCCTTTCTTTGGGCTTTCTTTCCCCTTTTTTTGGGCATTCTTTGGGCTGTCTTTCCCCTTTCTTTGGGCTTTCTTTCCCCTTTCTTTGGGCTTTCTTCCCCTTTCCTTGGGCTTTCTTTCCCCTTTCTTTGGGCTTTCTTTGGGCTTTCTTTGGGCTTTCTTTGGGCTTTCTTTCCCCTTTCTTTGGGCTTTCTTTGGGCTTTCTTTGGGCTTTCTTTGGGCTTTCTTTCGCATTTCTTTGGGCTTTCTTTGGGCTTTCTTTCCCCTTTCTTTGGGCTTTCTTTCCCCTTTCTTTGGGCTTTCTTTCCCCTTTCTTTGGGCTGTCATTCCCCTTTCTTTGGGCTTTCTTTCCCCTTTCTTTGGGCTTTCTTTCCCCTTTCTTTGGCCTTTCTTTGGGCTTTCTTTGGGCTTTCTTTGGGCTTTCTTTGGGCTTTCTTTGGGCTTTCTTTCCCCTTTCTTTGGGCTTTCTTTCCCCTTTCTTTGGGCTTTCTTTGGGCTTTCTTTCCACTTTCTTTGGGCTTTCTTTGGGCTTTCTTTGGGCTTTCTTTCCCCTTTCATTGGGCTTTCTTTGGGCTTTCTTTCCCTTTTCTTTGGGGTTTCTTTGGGCTTTCTTTCCCCTTTCTTTCCCATTTCTTTGGGCTTTCTTTCCCCTTTCTTTGGGCTTTCTTTGGGCTTTGTTTCCCCATTCTTTGGGCTTTCTTTCCCCTTTCTTTGGGCTTTCTTTGGGCTTTATTTCCCCTTTCTTTGGGCTTTCTTTCCCCTTTCTTTCCCCTTTCTTTGGGCTTTCTTTGGGCTTTCTTTCCCCTTTCTTTGGGCTTTCTTTCCCCTTTCTTTGGGCTTTCTTTCCCCTTTCTTTCCCCTTTCTTTGGGCTTTCTTTGGGCTTTCTTTGGGCTTTCTTTCCCCTTTCTTTCCCTTTCTTTGGGCTTTGTTTCCCCATTCTTTGGGCTTTCTTTCCCCTTTCTTTGGGCTTTCTTTCCCTTTTCTTTACCCTTTCTTTGGGCTTTCTTTGGGCTTTCTTTCCCCTTTCTTTGGGCTTTATTTGGGCTTTCTTTCCCCTTTCTTTGGGCTTTCTTTCCCCTTCTTTCCCCTTTCTTTGGGCTTTCTTTCCCCTTTCTTTGGGCTGTCATTCCCCTTTCTTTGGGCTTTCTTTCCCCTTTCTTTGGGCTTTCTTTCCCCTTTCTTTGTGCTTTCTTTCCCCTTTCTTTAGGCTTTCTTTCCCCTTTCTTTGGGCTGTCATTCCCCTTTCTTTGGGCTTTCTTTCCCCTTTCTTTGGGCTTTCTTTGGGCTTTCTTTGGGCTTTCTTTGGGCTTTCTTTCCCCTTTCTTTGGGATTTCTTTCCCCTTTCTGTGGGCTTTCTTTGGGCTTTCTTTGGGCTTTCTTTGGGCTTACTTTCCCCTTTCTTTTGTCTTTCTTTCCCCTTTCTTTGGGCTTTCCTTGGGCTTTCTTTGGGCTTTCTTTGGGTTTTCTTTCCCCTTTCTTTCCACTTTCTTTGGGCTTTCTTTGGGCATTCTTTGGTCTTCCTTTCCCCTTTCTTTGGGCTTTCTTTCCCCTTTCTTTGGGCTTTCTTTCCCCTTTCTTTGGGCTTTCTTTCCCCGTTCTTTGGGCTGTCATTCCCCTTTCTTTGGGCTTTCTTTCCCTTTCTTTGGCCTTTCTTTGGGCTTTCTTTGGGCTTTCTTGGGGCTTTCTTTGGGCTTACTGTGGGCTTTCTTTGGGCTTTCTTTGGGCTTTCTTTGGGGTTTCTTTGGGCTTTCTTTCCCCTTTCTTTGGGGTTTCTTTGGGCTTTCTTTCCACTTTCTTTGGGCTTTCTTTGGGCTTTCTTTGGCTTTCTTTCCCCTTTCTTTGGGCTTTCTTTGGGCTTTCTTTCCCTTTTCTTTGGGGTTTCTTTGGGCTTTCTTTCCCCTTTCTTTCCCATTTCTTTGGGCTTTCTTTCCCCTTTCTTTCCCCTTTCTTTGGGCTTTGTTTCCCCATTCTTTGGGCTTTCTTTCCCCTTTCTTTGGGCTTTCTTTGGGCTTTCTTTCCCCTTTCTTTGGGCTTTCTTTCCCCTTTCTTTCCCCTTTCTTTGGGCTTTCTTTGGGCTTTCTTTCCCCTTTCTTTGGGCTTTATTTGGGCTTTCTTTCCCCTTTCTTTGGGCTTTCTTTCCCCTTTCTTTGGGCTTTCTTTCCCTTTCTTTGGGCTGTCATTCCCTTCCTTTGGGCTTTCTTTCCCCTTTCTTTGGGCTTTCTTTCCCCTTTCTTTGGGCTTTCTTTCCCCTTTCTTTGGGCTTTCTTTGGGCTTTCTTTGGGCTTTCTTTCCCCTTTCTTTCCCCTTTCTTTCCCCTTTCTTTGGGCTTTGTTTCCCCATTCTTTGGGCTTTCTTTCCCCTTTCTTTGGCTTTCTTTGGGCTTTCTTTCCCCTTTCTTTGGGCTTTTTTCCCCTTTCTTTCCCCTTTCTTTGGGCTTTCTTTGGGCTTTCTTTCCCCTTTCTTTGGGCTTTATTTGGGCTTTCTTTCCCCTTTCTTTGGCTTTCTTTCCCCTTTCTTTCCCCTTTCTTTGGGCATTCTTTGGGCTTTCTTTCACCTTTCTTTGGGCTTTCTTTCCCCTTTCTTTGGGCTTTCTTTCCCCTTTCTTTGGGCTTTCTTTCCCCTTTCTTTGGGCTTTCTTTCCCCTTTCTTTGGGCTTTCTTTCCCCTTTCTTTGGGCTTTCTTTCCCCTTTCTTTGGGCTGTCATTCCCCTTCCTTTGGGCTTTCTTTCCCCTTTCTTTGGGCTTTCTTTCCCCTTTCTTTGGGCTTTCTTTCCCCTTTCTTTGGGCTTTCTTTCCCCTGTCTTTGGGCTGTCATTCCCCTTCCTTTGGGCTTTCTTTCCCCTTTCTTTGGGCTTTCCTTGGGCTTTCCTTGGGCTTTCTTTGGGCTTTCTTTCCCCTTTCTTTCCACTTTCTTTGGGCTTTCTTTGGGCTTTCTTTCCCCTTTCTTTGGGCTTTCTTTCCCCTTTCTTTGTGCTTTCTTTCCCATTTCTTTGGGCTTTCTTTCCCCTTTCTTTGGGCTTTCTTTCCCCTTTCTTTGGGCTTTCTTTCCCCTTTCTTTGGGCTGTCATTCCCCTTTCTTTGGGCTTTCTTTCCCCTTTCTTTGGGCTTTCTTTCCCCTTTCTTTGGGCTTTCTTTGGGCTTTCTTTGGGCTTTCTTTGGGCTTACTGTGGGCTTTCTTTGGGCTTTCTTTGGCTTTCTTTGGCTTTCTTTGGGCTTTCTTTGGGCTTTCTTTCCCCTTTCTTTGGCTTTCTTTGGGCTTTCTTTCCACTTTCTTTGGGCTTTCTTTGGGCTTTCTTTGGCTTTCTTTCCCCTTTCTTTCCCCTTTCTTTCCCCTTTCTTTGGGCTTTGTTTCCCCATTCTTTGGGCTTTCTTTCCCCTTTCTTTGGGCTTTCTTTGGGCTTTCTTTCCCCTTTCTTTGGGCTTTCTTTCCCCTTTCTTTACCCTTTCTTTGGGCTTTCTTTGGGCTTTCTTTCCCCTTTCTTTGGGCTTTATTTGGGCTTTCTTTCCCCTTTCTTTGGGCTTTCTTTCCCCTTTCTTTCCCCTTTCTTTGGGCTTTCTTTGGGCTTTCTTTCACCTTTCTTTGGGCTTTCTTTCCCCTTTCTTTGGGCTTTCTTTCCCCTTTCTTTGGGCTTTCTTTCCCCTTTCTTTGGGCTTTCTTTCCCCTTTCTTTGGGCTGTCATTCCCCTTCCTTTGGGCTTTCTTTCCCCTTTCTTTGGGCTTTCCTTGGGCTTTCTTTCCCCTTTCTTTCCACTTTCTTTGGGCTTTCTTTGGGCTTTCTTTCCCCTTTCTTTGGGCTTTCTTTCCCCTTTCTTTGTGCTTTCTTTCCCCTTTCTTTGGGCTTTCTTTCCCCTTTCTTTGGGCTTTCTTTCCCCTTTCTTTGGGCTGTCATTCCCCTTCCTTTGGGCTTTCTTTCCCCTTTCTTTGGGCTTTCCTTGGGCTTTCTTTGGGCTTTCTTTGGGCTTTCTTTCCCCTTTCTTTCCACTTTCTTTGAGCTTTCTTGGGGCTTTCTTTCCCCTTTCTTTGGGCTTTCTTTCCCCTTTCTTTGTGCTTTCTTTCCCCTTTCTTTGGGCTTTCTTTCCCCTTTCTTTGGGCTTTCTTTCCCCTTTCTTTGGGCTGTCATGCCTCTTTCTTTGGGCTTTCTTTCCCCTTTCTTTGGGCTTTCTTTCCCCTTTCTTTGGCTTTCTTTGGCTTTCTTTGGGCTTTCTTTGGGCTTACTGTGGGCTTTCTTTGGGCTTTCTTTGGGCTTTCTTTGGGCACTCTTTGGGCTTTCTTTCCCCTTTCTTTGGGCTTTCTTTGGGCTTTCTTTCCACTTTCTTTGGGCTTTCTTTGGGCTTTCTTTGGGCTTTCTTTCCCTTTTCTTTGGGGTTTCTTTGGGCTTTCTTTCCCCTTTCTTTCCCATTTCTTTGGGCTTTCTTTCCCCTTTCTTTCCCCTTTCTTTGGGCTTTGTTTCCCCATTCTTTGGGCTTTCTTTCCCCTTTCTTTGGGCTTTCTTTGGCTTTCTTTCCCCTTTCTTTCCCCTTTCTTTGGGCTTTCTTTGGGCTTTCTTTCCCCTTTCTTTGGGCTTTCTTTCCCCTTTCTTTCCCCTTTCTTTGGGCTTTGTTTCCCCATTCTTTGGGCTTTCTTTCCCCTTTCTTTGGGCTTTCTTTGGGCTTTCTTTCCCCTTTCTTTGGGCTTTCTTTCCCCTTTCTTTCCCCTTTCTTTGGGCTTTCTTTGGGCTTTCTTTCCCCTTTCTTTGGGCTTTATTTGGGCTTTCTTTCCACTTTCTTTGGGCTTTCTTTCCCCTTTCTTTCCCCTTTCTTTGGGCTTTCTTTCCCCTTTCTTTGGGCTGTCATTCCCCTTTCTTTGGGCTTTCTTTCCCCTTTCTTTGGGCTTTCTTTCCCCTTTCTTTGGGCTTTATTTGGGCTTTCTTTCCCCTTTCTTTGGGCTTTCTTTCCCCTTTCTTTCCCCTTTCTTTGGGCTTTCTTTGGGCTTTCTTTCCCCTTTCTTTGGGCTTTCTTTCCCCTTTCTTTGGGCGGTCATTCCCCTTCCTTTGGGCTTTCCTTGGGCTTTCTTTGGGCTTTCTTTGGGCTTTCTTTCCCCTTTCTTTCCACTTTCTTTGGGCTTTCTTTGGGCTTTCTTTCCCCTTTCTTTGGGCTTTCTTTCCCCTTTCTTTGTGCTTTCTTTCCCCTTTCTTTGGGCTTTCTTTCCCCTTTCTTTGGGCTTTCTTTCCCCTTTCTTTGGGCTGTCATTCCCCTTTCTTTGGGCTTTCTTTCCCCTTTCTTTGGCCTTTCTTTCCCCTTTCTTTCCCCTTTCTTTGGGCTTTCTTTGGGCTTTCTTTGGGCTTACTGTGGGCTTTCTTTGGGCTTTCTTTGGGCTTTCTTTCCCCTTTCTTTGGGCTTTCTTTCCCCTTTCTTTGGGGCTTTCTTTGGGCTTTCTTTCCACTTTCTTTGGGCTTTCTTTGGGCTTTCTTTGGGCTTTCTTTCCCCTTTCTTTGGGCTTTCTTTGGGCTTTCTTTCCCTTTTCTTTGGGGTTTCTTTGGGCTTTCTTTCCCCTTTCTTTACCATTTCTTTGGGCTTTCTTTCCCCTTTCTTTCCCCTTTCTTTGGGCTTTGTTTCCCCATTCTTTGGGCTTTCTTTCCCCTTTCTTTGGGCTTTCTTTGGGCTTTCTTTCCCCTTTCTTTGGGCTTTCTTTCCCCTTTCTTTCCCCTTTCTTTGGGCTTTCTTTGGGATTTCTTTCCCCTTTCTTTGGGCTTTCTTTGGGCTTTCTTTCCCCTTTCTTTGGGCTTTCTTTCCCCTTTCTTTCCCCTTTCTTTGGGCTTTCTTTGGGCTTTCTTTGGGCTTTCTTTCCCCTTTCTTTCCCATTTCTTTGGGCTTTGTTTCCCCATTCTTTGGGCTTTCTTTCCCCTTTCTTTGGGCTTTCTTTGGGCTTTCTTTCCCTTTTCTTTACCCTTTCTTTGGGCTTTCTTTCACCTTTCTTTGGGCTTTATTTGGGCTTTCTTTCCCCTTTCTTTGGGCTTTCTTTCCCCTTTCTTTCCCCTTTCTTTGGGCTTTCTTTCCCCTTTCTTTGGGCTGTCATTCCCCTTTCTTTGTGCTTTCTTTCCCCTTTCTTAGGCTTTCTTTCCCCTTTCTTTGGGCTGTCATTCCCCTTTCTTTGGGCTTTCTTTCCCTTTCTTTGGGCTTTCTTTGGGCTTTCTGTGGGCTTTCTTTGGGCTTTCTTTCCCCTTTCTTTGGGATTTCTTTCCCTTTCTGTGGGCTTTCTTTGGGCTTTCTTTGGGCTTTCTTTGGGCTTACTTTCCCCTTTCTTTGGTCTTTCTTTCCCCTTTCTTTGGGCTTTCCTTGCGCTTTCTTTGGGCTTTCCTTGGGTTTTCTTTCCCCTTTCTTTCCACTTTCTTTGGGCTTTCTTTGGGCTTTCTTTGGTCTTCCTTTCCCCTTTCTTTGGGCTTTCTTTCCCCTTTCTTTGGGCTTTCTTTCCCCTTTCTTTGGGCTTTCTTTCCTCTTTCTTTGGGCTGTCATTCCCCTTTCTTTGGGCTTTCTTTCCCCTTTATTTGGGCTTTCTTTGGGCTGTCTTTCCCCTTTCTTTGGGCTTTCTTTCCTTTTTCTTTGGGCTGTCTTTCCCCTTTCTTTGGGCTTTCTTTCCCCTTTCTTTGGGCTTTCTTTCCTCTTTCTTTGGGCTTTCTTTCCCCTTTCTTTTGGCTTACTTTCCTCTTTCTTTGGGCTGTCATTCCCCTTTCTTTGGGCTTTCTTTCCCCTTTCTTTGGGCTTTTTTTGGGCTTTCTTTCCCCTTTCTTTGGGCTTTCTTTCCCTTTTCTTTGGGCTTTCTTTGGGCTTTCTTTGGGCTTTCTTTCCCCTTTCTTTCCCCTTTCTTTGGGCTTTCTTTCCCCTTTCTTTGGGCTTTCGTTCCCCTTTCTTTGGGCTTTCTTTCCCCTTTCTTTGGGCTTTCTTTCCCCTTTTTTTGGGCATTCTTTGGGCTGTCTTTCCCCTTTCTTTGGGGTTTCTTTCCCCTTTCTTTGGGCTTTCTTCCCCTTTCCTTGGGCTTTCTTTCCCCTTTCTTTGGGCTTTCTTTGGGCTTTCTTTGGGCTTTCTTTCCCCTTTCTTTCCCCTTTCTTTGGGCTTTCTTTGGGCTTTCTTTGGGCTTTCTTTGGGCTTTCTTTCGCATTTCTTTGGGCTTTCTTTGGGCTTTCTTCCCCTTTCTTTGGGCTTTCTTTCCCCTTTCTTTGGGCTTTATTTTCCCTTTCTTTGGGCTTTCTTTCCCCTTTCCTTGGGCTTTCTTTCCCCTTTCTTTGGGCTTTCTTTCCCTTTTCCTTGGGGTTTCTTTGGGCTTTCTTTACCCTTTCTTTCCCCTTTCTTTGGGCTTTGTTTCCCCATTCTTTTGGCTTTCTTTCCCCTTTCTTTGGGCTTTCTTTGGGCTTTCTTTCCCCTTTCTTTGGGCTTTCTTTCCCCTTTCTTTCCCCTTTCTTTGGGCTTTCTTTGGGCTTTCTTTGGGCTTTATTTGGGCTTTCTTTCCCCTTTCTTTGGGCTTTCTTTCCCCTTTCTTTGGGCTTTCTTTCCCCTTACTTTGGGCTTTCTTTGGGCTTTCTTTCCCCTTTCTTTCCCCTTTCTTTGGGCTTTGTTTCCCATTCTTTGGGCTTTCTTTCCCCTTTCTTTGGGCTTTCTTTGGGCTTTCTTTCCCCTTTCTTTGGGCTTTTTTCCCCTTTCTTTCCCCTTTCTTTGGGCTTTCTTTGGGCTTTCTTTCCCCTTTCTTTGGGCTTTATTTGGGCTTTCTTTCCCCTTTCTTTGGGCTTTCTTTCCCCTTTCTTTGGGCTTTCTTTCCCCTTTCTTTGGGCTGTCATTCCCCTTCCTTTGGGCTTTCTTTCCCCTTTCTTTGGGCTTTCTTTCCCCT
>NW_027043646.1:0-58571 GCF_036013475.1 Columba livia | reverse complement strand
GGGAAAGAAAGCCCAAAGAAAGCCCAAAGAAAGCCCAAAGAAAGCCCAAAGAAAGTGGAAAGAAAGGGGAAAGAAAGCCCAAAGAAAGCCAAATAAAGCCCAAAGAAAGCCACAGAAAGCCCAAAGAAATCCAAAGAAAGCCCAAAGAAAGCCCAAAGAAATGTCAAAGAAAGGGGAAAGAAAGCCCAAAGAAAGGGGAAAGAAAGCCCAAAGAAAGGGGAATGACAGCCCAAAGAAAGGGGAAAGAAAGCCCAAAGAAAGGGGAATGACAGCCCAAAGAAAGGGGAAAGAAAGCCCAAAGAAATCCCAAAGAAAGTGGAAAGAAAGGGGAAAGAAAGCCCAAAGAAAGCTCAAGGAAAGCCCAAAGAAAGGGGAAAGAAAGCCCAAAGAAAGGGGAATGACAGCCCAAAGAAAGGGGGAAAGAAAGCCAAAGAAAGGGGAAAGAAAGGGGAAAGAAAGCCCAAAGAAAGGGGAAAGAAAGCCCAAAGAAAGCCCAAAGAACGGGGAAAGAAAGCGCAAAGAAATACCAAAGAAAGGAGAAAGAAAGCCCAAAGTAAGGGGAAGAGAAAGCCCAAAGAAAGCCTAAAGAAAGCCCAAAGAAAGTGGAAAGAAAGGGGAAAGAAAGCCCCAAGAAAGCCCAAAGAAAGCCCAAGGAAACCCCAAAGAAAGGGGAAAGAAAGCCCAAAGAAAGGGGGAAAGAAAGCCCAAAGAAAGCCCAAAGAAAGCCCAAAGAAAGCCCACAGAAAGCCCAAAGAAAGCCCAAAGAAAGGGGAAAGAAAGGGGAAAGAAAGCCAGAAGAAAGGGGAAAGAAAGCCAAAGAAAGCCCCAAAGAAAGGGGAAAGAAAGCCCAAAGAAAGGGGAAAGAAAGCCCAAAGAAAGGGGAAAGAAAGGGGAAAGAAAGCGCAAAGAAAGCCCAAAGAAAGGGTAAAGAAAGCCCAAAGAAAGGGGAAAGAAAGCCCAAAGAAAGGGGAAAGACAGCCCAAAGAAAGCCCAAGGAAAGGGGAAAGAAAGCCCAAAGAAAGGGGACAGAAAGCTCAAAGAAAGCCCAAAGAAAGGGGAAAGAAAGCCCAAAGAAAGGGGAAAGAAAGCCCAAAGAAATGGGAAAGAAAGCCCAAAGAAAGGGGAAAGAAAGCCCAGAGAAAGCCCAAAGAAAGCCCAAAGAAAGACCAAAGAAAGCCCAAAGAAAAGGGAAAGAAAGCCCAAAGAAAGGGGAAAGAAAGCCCAAAGAAAGGGGAATGACAGCCCAAAGAAAGGGGAAAGAAAGCCCAAAGAAAGGGGAAGAAAGCCCAAAGAAAGGGGAAAGAAAGCCCAAAGAAAGGGGAAAGAAAGCCCAGAGAAAGCCCAAAGAAAGCCCAAAGAAAGGGGAAAGAAAGCCCAAAGAAAAGGGAAAGAAAGCCGCAAAGAAAGGGGAAAGAAAGCGCAAAGAAAGCGGAAAGAAGCCCAAAGAAAGGGGAATGACAGCCCAAAGAAAGGGGAAAGAAAGCCCAAAGAAAGGGGAAAGAAAGCCCAAAGAAAGGGGAAAGAAAGCCCAAAGGAAAGGGGAAAGAAAGCCCAAGAAAGCCAAAGAAAGCCCAAAGAAAGTGGAAAGAAAGCCCAAAGAAAGCCCCCAAAGAAAGCCCAAGAAAAGCCCAAAGAAAGGGGAAAGAAAGCCCAAAGAAAGGGGAAAGAAAGCCCAAGGAAAGCCCAAAGAAAGGGGAAAGAAAGCCCAAAGAAAGGGGAAACAAAGCCCAAAGAAAGGGGAAAGAAATGGGAAAGAAAGCCCAAAGAAAGGAGAAAGAGAGAGGAAAGAAAGCCAAAGAAAGCCCAAAGAAAGGGGAAAGAAAGCCTAAGGAAAGGGGAAAGAAAGCCAAAGAAAGGGGAAATAAAGCCAAAAGAAAGGGGAAAGAAAGCCCAGAGAAAGGGGGAAGAAAGCCCAAAGAAAGCCAAAGAAAGGGGAAAGAAAGCCCAAAGAAAGCCAAAGAAAGGGGAAAGGAAGCGCAAAAGAAAGCCCAAAGAAAGGGGAAAGAAAGCCCAAAGAAAGGGGAAAGAAAGCCCAAGGAAAGGGGAAAGAAAGCCCAAAGAAAGGGGAAAGACACCCCAAAGAAAGCCCGAAGAAAGGGGAAAGAAAGCCCAAAGAAAGGGGAAAGAAAGCTCAAAGAAAGCCCAAAGAAAGGGGAAAGAAAGCCAAAGAAAGGGGAAAGAAAGCCCAAAGAAAGGGGAAAGAAAACCCAAAGAAAGGGGAAAGAAAGCCCAAAGAAAGGGGAAAGAAAGCCAGAGAAAGCCCAAAGAAAGCCCAAAGAAAGCCCAAAGAACAGGGAAAGAAAGCCCAAAGAAAGGGGAAAGAAAGCCCAAAGAAAGGGGAATGACAGCCCAAAGAAAGGGGAAAGAAAGCCCAAAGAAAGGGGAAGGAAAGCCCAAAGAAAGGGGAAAGAAAGCCCAAAGAAAGTGGAAAGAAAGGGGAAAGAAAACCCAAAGAAACCCCAAAGAAAGCCCAGGGAAAGTCCAAAGAAAGGGGAAAGAAAACCCAAAGAAAGGGGAAAGAAAGCCCAAAGAAAGCCCAAAGAAAGCCCACAGAAAGGGGAAAGAAAGCCCAAAGAAAGGGGAAAGAAAGCCCAAAGAAAGGGGAAAGAAAGCCCAAAGAAAGCCCAAAGAAAGCCCAAAGAAAGGGGAAAGAAAGCCCAAAGAAAGGGGAAAGAAAGCCCAAAGAAAGGGGAATGACAGACCAAAGAAAGGGGGAAAGAAAGCCCAAAGAAAGGGGAAAGAAAGCCCAAAGAAAGGGGAAAGAAAGCCCAAAGAAAGCCACAGAAAGCCCAAAGAAATCCCAAAGAAAGCCCAAAGAAAGCCCAAAGAAATGTCAAAGAAAGGGGAAAGAAAGCCCAAAGAAAGGGAAAGAAAGCCCAAAGAAAGGGGAATGACAGCCCAAAGAAAGGGGAAAGAAAGCCCAAAGAAATCCCAAAGAAAGTGGAAAGAAAGGGGAAAGAAAGCCCAAAGAAAGCCCAAAGAAAGCTCAAGGAAAGCCCAAAGAAAGGGGAAAGAAAGCCCAAAGAAAGGGGAATGACAGCCCAAAAGAAAGGGGAAAGAAATCCAAAGAAAGGGGAAAGAAAGGGGAAAGAAGCCCAAAGAAAGGGGAAAGAAAGCCAAAGAAAGCCCAAAGAAAGGGGAAAGAAGCGCAAAGAAATACCAAAGAAAGGAGAAAGAAAGCCCAAAGAAAGGGGAAAGAAAGCCCAAAGAAAGGGGAAAGAAAGCCCAAAGAAAGGGGGAAAGACAGCCCAAAGAAAGGGGAAAGAAAGCCCAAAGAAAGGGGAAAGAAAGCCAAAGAAAGCCCAAGAAAGGGGAAAGAAAGCCCAAAGAAAAGGGAAAGAAAGTCCAAAGAATGCCAAAGAAAGCGGAAAGAAAGCCCAAAGAAAGCCTAAAGAAAGCCTAAAGAAAGCCTAAAGAAAGGGGAAAAAAAGCCCAAAGAAAGGGGAAAGAAAGCCCAAAGAAAGCCCAAAGAAAGGGGAAAGAAAGCGCAAAGAAATACCAAAGAAAGGAGAAAGAAAGCCCAAAGAAAGGGGAAAGAAAGCCCAAAGAAAGGGGAAAGAAAGCCCAAAGAAAGGGGAAAGACAGCCCAAAGAAAGGGGAAAGAAAGCCCAAAGAAAGGGGAAAGAAAGCCCAAAGAAAGCCCAAAGAAAGGGGAAAGAAAGCCCAAAGAAAAGGGAAAGAAAGCCCAAGGAATGCCAAAGAAAGCAGAAAGAAAGCCCAAAGAAAGCCTAAAGAAAGCCTAAAGAAAGCCTAAAGAAAGGGGAAACAAAGCCCAAAGAAAGGGGAAAGAAAGCCCAAAGAAAGCCCAAAGAAAGGGGAAAGAAAGCCCAAAGAAAGGGAGAAGAAAGCCCAAAGAAAGCCCAAAGAAAGCCCAAAGAAAGTGGAAAGAAAGGGGAAAGAAAGCCAAAGAAAGGGGAAAGAAAGGGGAAAGAAAGCGCAAAGAAAGCCCAAAGAAAGGGTAAGAAAGCCCAAAGAAAGGGGAAAGAAAGCCAAAGAAAGGGGAAAGACAGCCCAAAGAAAGCCAAGGAAAGGGGAAAGAAAGCCCAAAGAAAGGGGACAGAAAGCTCAAAGAAAGCCAAAAGAAAGGGAAAGAAAGCCCAAAGAAAGGGGAAAGAAAGCCCAAAGAAATGGGAAAGAAAGCCCAAAGAAAGGGGAAAGAAAGCCAGAGAAAGCCCAAAGAAAGCCCAAAGAAAGCCCAAAGAAAGCCCAAAGAAAAGGGAAAGAAAGCCCAAAGAAAGGGGGAAAGAAAGCCCAAAGAAAGGGGAATGACAGCCCAAAGAAAGGGGAAAGAAAGCCCAAAGAAAGGGGAAGAAAGCCCAAAGAAAGGGGAAAGAAAGCCCAAAGAAAGGGGAAAGAAAGCCCAGAGAAAGCCCAAAGAAAGCCCAAAGAAAGGGGAAAGAAAGCCCAAAGAAAGGGAAAGAAAGCCCAAAGAAAGGGGAAAGAAAGCGCAAAGAAAGCGGAAAGAAGCCCAAAGAAAGGGGAATGACAGCCCAAAGAAAGGGGAAAGAAAGCCCAAAGAAAGGGGAAAGAAAGCCCAAAGAAAGGGGAAAGAAAGCCAAAGAAAGGGGAAAGAAAGCCCAAGAAAGCCCAAAGAAAGCCCAAAGAAAGTGGAAAGAAAGCCCAAAGAAAGCCCAAAGAAAGCCCAAGAAAAGCCAAAGAAAGGGGAAAGAAAGCCCAAAGAAAGGGGAAAGAAAGCCCAAGGAAAGCCCAAAGAAAGGGGAAAGAAAGCCCAAAGAAAGGGGAAACAAAGCCCAAAGAAAGGGGAAAGAAAGGGGAAAGAAAGCCCAAAGAAAGGAGAAAGAAAGAGGAAAGAAAGCCCAAAGAAAGCCCAAAGAAAGCCTAAAGAAAGCCTAAAGAAAGGGGAAACAAAGCCCAAAGAAAGGGGAAAGAAAGCCCAAAGAAAGCCCAAAGAAAGGGGAAAGAAAGCCCAAAGAAAGGGGAAAGAAAGCCCAAAGAAAGGGGAAAGACAGCCCAAAGAAAAGGGAAAGAAAGCCCAAAGAATGCCCAAAGAAAGCGGAAAGAAAGCCAAAGAAAGCCTAAAGAAAGCCTAAAGAAAGCCTAAAGAAAGGGGAAACAAAGCCCAAAGAAAGGGGAAAGAAAGCCCAAAGAAAGCCCAAAGAAAGGGAAAGAAAGCCAAAGAAAGGGGAAAGAAAGCCCAAGAAAGCCCAAAGAAAGGGGAAAGAAAGCGCAAAGAAATACCAAAGAAAGGAGAAAGAAAGCCCAAAGAAAGCCCAAAGAAAGGGGGAAAGAAAGCCCAAAGAAAGGGGAAAGAAAGCCCAAAGAAAGGGGGAAAGACAGCCCAAAGAAAGGGGAAAGAAAGCCCAAAGAAAGGGGAAAGAAAGCCCAAAGAAAGCCCAAAGAAAGGGGAAAGAAAGCCCAAAGAAAAGGGAAAGAAAGCCCAAGGAATGCCCAAAGAAAGCAGAAAGAAAGCCCAAAGAAAGCCTAAAGAAAGCCTAAAGAAAGCCTAAAGAAAGGGGAAACAAAGCCCAAAGAAAGGGGAAAGAAAGCCAAAGAAAGGGGAAAGAAAGCCCAAAGAAAGCCCAAAGAAAGCCCAAAGAAAGTGGAAAGAAAGGGGAAAGAAAGCCCAAAGAAAGCCCAAATAAATCCCAAAGAAAGCCACAGAAAGCCCAAAGAAAGCCCAAACAAAGCCCAAAAGCCAAAGAAAGCCCAAAGAAAGCCAAAGAAAGGCCAAAGAAAGGGAAAGAAAGCCCAAAGAAAGGGGAAAGAAAGCCCAAAGAAAGGGGAAAGAAAGCCCAAGAAAGGGGAAAGAAAGCCCAAAGAAAGGGAAAGAAAGCCAAAGAAAGCCCAAAGAAAGTGGAAAGAAAGGGGAAAGAAAGCCCAAAGAAAGACCAAGGAAAGCCCAAAGAAAGGGGGAAAGAAAGCCCAAAGAAAGGGGAATGACAGCCCAAAGAAAGGGGAAAGAAAGCCCAAAGAAAGGGGAAAGAAATCCAAAGAAAGGGGAAAGAAAGCCAAAGTAAGGGGAAAGAAAGCCCAAAGAAAGCTAAAGAAAGCCAAAGAAAGTGGAAAGAAAGGGGAAAGAAAGCCAAAGAAAGCCCAAAGAAAGCCCAAGGAAACCCCAAAGAAAGGGAGAAGAAAGCCCAAAGAAAGGGGAAAGAAAGCCAAAGAAAGCCCAAAGAAAGCCCAAAGAAGCCCAGAGAAAGCCCAAAGAAAGCCCAAAGAAAGGGAAAGAAAGGGGAAGAAAGCCAGAAGAAAGGGGAAAGAAAGCCAAAGAAAGCCCAAAGAAAGGGGAAAGAAAGCCCAAAGAAAGGGGAAAGAAAGCCAAAGAAAGGGGAAAGAAAGGGAAAGAAAGCGCAAAGAAAGCCAAAGAAAGGGGAAAAGAAAGCCCAAAGAAAGGGGAAAGACAGCCCAAAGAAAGCCCAAGAAAGGGGAAAGAAAGCCCAAAGAAAGGGGAAAGAAAGCCCAAAGAAAGGGAAAAGAAAGCCCAAAGAAATGGGAAAGAAAGCCCAAACAAAGGGGAATGACAGCCCAAAGAAAGGGGAAAGAAAGCCGAAAGAAAGGGGGAAAGAAAGCCCAAAGAAAGGGAAAGAAAGCCCAAAGAAAGGGGAAAGAAAGCCAAAGAAAGGGGAAAGAAAGCCAAAGAAAGCCAAAGAAAGCCCAAAGAAAGCCCAAAGAAAGTGGAAAGAAAGGGGAAAGAAAGCCCAAAGAAAGCCCAAAGAAAGCCAAAGAAAGCCCACAGAAAGCCCAAAGAAATCCCAAAGAAAGCCCAAAGAAAGCCCAAAGAAATGTCAAAGAAAGGGGAAAGAAAGCCCAAAGAAAGGGGAAAGAAAGCCCAAAGAAAGGGGAATGACAGCCCAAAGAAAGGGGAAAGAAAGCCCAAAGAAATCCCAAAGAAAGTGGAAAGAAAGGGGAAAGAAAGCCCAAAGAAAGCCCAAAGAAAACTCAAGGAAAGCCCAAAGAAAGGGGAAAGAAAGCCCAAAAGAAAGGGAATGACAGCCCAAAGAAAGGGGAAAGAAAGCCCAAAGAAAGGGGAAAGAAAGGGAAAGAAAGCCCAAAGAAAGGGGAAAGAAAGCCCAAAGAAAGCCCAAAGAAAGGGGAAAGAAAGCGCAAAGAAATACCAAAGAAAGGAGAAAGAAAGCCCAAAGAAAGGGGAAAGAAAGCCAAAGAAAGGGGAAAGAAAGCCCAAAGAAAGGGAAGAAGACAGCCCAAAGAAAGGGGAAAGAAAGCCAAAGAAAGGGAAAGAAAGCCAAAGAAAGCCCAAAGAAAGGGGAAAGAAAGCCCAAGAAAAGGGAAAGAAAGCCCAAAGAATGCCCAAAGAAAGCGGAAAGAAAGCCCAAAGAAAGCCCTAAAGAAAGCCTAAAGAAAGCCTAAAGAAAGGGGAAACAAAGCCCAAAGAAAGGGGAAAGAAAGCCCAAAGAAAGGGGAAAGAAAGCCCAAAGAAAGGGGAAAGACAGCCCAAAGAAAGGGGAAAGACACCCCAAAGAAAGCCCAAAGAAAGGGGAAAGAAAGCCAAAGAAAGGGGAAAGAAAGCTTAAAGAAAGCCCAAAGAAAGGGGAAAGAAAGCCCAAAGAAAGGGGAAAGAAAGCCCAAAGAAAGGGGAAAGAAAGCCCAGAGAAAGCCAAAGAAAGCCCAAAGAAAGCCAAAGAAAGCCCAAAGAAAAGGGAAAGAAAGCCCAAAGAAAGGGGAAAGAAAGCGCAAAGAAAGCGGAAAGAAGCCCAAAGAAAGGGGAATGACAGCCCAAAGAAAGGGGAAAGAAAGCCCAAAGAAAGGGGAAAGAAAGCCCAAAGAAAGGGGAAAGAAAGCCCAAAGAAAGAGGAAAGAAAGCCAAGAAAGCCCAAAGAAAGCCCAAAGAAGTGGAAAGAAAGCCCAAAGAAAGCCAAAGAAAGCCCAAGAAAAGCCCAAAGAAAGGGGAAAGAAAGCCCAAAGAAAGGGGAAAAGAAAGCCCAAGGAAAGCCCAAAGAAAGGGGAAGAAGCAAGGGGAAAAAGCCCAAAGAAAGGGGAAACAAAGCCAAAGAGAAGGGGGAAAGAAAGGGGAAAGAAAGCCCAAAGAAAGGGGAAAGAAAGGGGAAAGAAAGCCCAAAGAAAGCCCAAAGAAAGGGGAAAGAAAGCCCAAGGAAAGGGGAAAGAAAGCCAAAGAAAGGGGAATAAAGCCCAAAGAAAGGAGAAAGAAAGCCCAGAGAAAGGGGGAAGAAAGCCAAAGAAAGCCAAAGAAAGGGAAAGAAAGCCCAAAGAAAGCCCAAAGAAAGGGAAAGGAAGCGCAAAGAAAGCCCAAAGAAAGGGGAAAGAAAGCCCAAAGAAAGGGGAAAGAAAGCCAAGGAAAGGGGAAAGAAAGCCAAAGAAAGGGGAAAGACACCCCAAAGAAAGCCCGAAGAAAGGGGAAGGAAAGCCAAAGAAAGCGGAAAGAAAGCTCAAAGAAAGCCCAAAGAAAGGGGAAAGAAAGCCCAAAGAAAGGGGAAAGAAAGCCCAAAGAAAGGGGAAAGAAAGCCAAAGAAAGGGGAAAGAAAGCCCAAAGAAAGGGGAAAGAAAGCCAGAGAAAGCCCAAAGAGAGCCCAAAGAAAGCCCAAAGAAAGCCCAAAGAACAGGGAAAGAAAGCCAAAGAAAGGGGAAAGAAAGCCCAAAGAAAGGGGAATGACAGCCCAAAGAAAGGCGAAAGAAAGCCCAAAGAAAGGGGAAAGAAAGCCCAAAGAAAGGGGAAAGAAAGCCCAAAGAAAGTGGAAAGAAAGGGGAAAGAAAACCCAAAGAAACCCCAAAGAAAGCCAAGGAAAGTCCAAAGAAAGGGGAAAGAAAACCCCAAAGAAAGGGGAAAGAAAGCCCAAAGAAAGCCCAAAGAAAGCCCACAGAAAGGGGAAAGAAAGCCCAAAGAAAGGGGAAAGAAAGCCCAAAGAAAGGGGAAAGAAAGCCCAAAGAAAGGGAAAGAAAGCCCAAAGAAGGGGAAAGAAAGCCCAAAGAAAGGGGAAAGAAAGCCCAAAGAAAGGGGAAAGAAAGCCCAAAGAAAGGGGAATGACAGCCCAAAGAAAGGGGAAAGAAAGCCCAAAGAAAGGGGAAAGAAAGCCCAAAGAAAGGGGAAAGAAAGCCCAAAGAAAGGGGAAAGAAAGCCCAAAGAAATGGGAAAGAAAGCCCAAACAAAGGGGAATGACAGCCCAAAGAAAGGGGAAAGAAAGCCCAAGAAAGGGAAAGAAAGCCAAAGAAAGGGGAAAGAAAGCCCAAAGAAAGGGGAAAGAAAGCCCAAAGAAAGGGGAAAGAAAGCCCAAAGAAAGTGGAAAGAAAGCCCAAAGAAAGTGGAAAGAAAGGGGAAAGAAAGCCCAAAGAAAGCCCAAAGAAAGCCAAAGAAAGCCCACAGAAAGCCCAAAGAAATCCCAAAGAAAGCCAAAGAAAGCCCAAAGAAATGTCAAAGAAAGGGGAAAGAAAGCCCAAAGAAAGGGGAAAGAAAGCCAAAGAAAGGGGAATGACAGCCCAAAGAAAGGGGAAAGAAAGCCAAAGAAATCCCAAAGAAAGTGGAAAGAAAGGGGAAAGAAAGCCCAAAGAAAGCCAAAGAAAGCTCAAGGAAAGCGCAAAGAAAGGGGAAAGAAAGCCAAAGAAAGGGGAATGACAGCCCAAAGAAAGGGGAAAGAAAGCCCAAAGAAATGGAAAGAAAGGGGAAAGAAAGCCAAAGAAAGGGGAAAGAAAGCCCAAGAAAGCCCAAAGAAAGGGGAAAGGAAAGCGCAAAGAAATACCAAAGAAAGGAGAAAGAAAGCCCAAAGAAAGTGGAAAGAAAGCCCAAAGAAAGGGGAAAGAAAGCCAAAGAAAGGGGAAAGACAGCCCAAAAAAGGGAGAAAGAAAGCGCAAAGAAAGGGGAAAGAAAGCCCAAAGAAAGCCAAAGAAAGGGGAAAGAAAGCCCAAAGAAAAGGGAAAGAAAGCCCAAAGAATGCCCAAGAAAGCGGAAAGAAAGCCCAAAGAAAGCCTAAAGAAAGCCTAAAGAAAGGGGAAACAAAGCCCAAAGAAAGGGGAAAGAAAGCCCAAAGAAAGCCCAAAGAAAGGGGAAAGAAAGCCCAAAGAAAGGGGAAAGAAAGCCCAAAGAAAGGGGAAAGAAAGCCCAAAGAAAGTGGAAAGAAAGGGGAAAGAAAGCCCAAAGAAAGCCAAATAAATCCCAAAGAAAGCCCACAGAAAGCCCAAAGAAAGCCCAAAGAAAGCCCAAAGAAAGCCCAAAGAAAGGCCAAAGAAAGGGGAAAGAAAGCCCAAAGAAAGGGGAAAGAAAGCCAAAGAAAGGGGAAAGAAAGCCCAAAGAAAGGGGAAAGAAAGCCCAAAGAAAGCCAAAGAAAAGTGGAAAGAAAGGGGAAAGAAAAGCCAAAGAAAGACCAAGGAAAGCCCAAAGAAAGGGGAAAGAAAGCCCAAAGAAAGGGGGAATGACAGCCCAAAGAAAGGGGAAAGAAAGCCCAAAGAAAGGGAAAGAAATCCCAAAGAAAGGGGAAAGAAAGCCCAAAGTAAGGGGAAAGAAAGCCCAAAGAAAGCCTAAAGAAAGCCCAAAGAAAGTGGAAAGAAAGGGGAAAGAAAGCCAAAGAAAGCCCAAAGAAAGCCAAGGAAACCCCAAAGAAAGGGGAAAGAAAGCCCAAAGAAAGGGGAAAGAAAGCCCAAAGAAAGCCAAAGAAAGCCCAAAGAAAGCCACAGAAAGCCCAAAGAAAGCCCAAAGAAAGGGGAAAGAAAGGGGAAAGAAAGCCCAAAGAAAGGGGGAAAGAAAGGGGAAAGAAAGCCCAAAGAAAGCCCAAAGAAAGGGGAAAGAAAGCCCAAGGAAAGGGGGAAAGAAAGCCCAAAGAAAGGGGAAATAAAGCCCAAAGAAAGGGGAAAGAAAGCCCAAAGAAAGGGGGAAGAAAGCCCAAAGAAAGCCCAAAGAAAGGGGAAAGAAAGCCCAAAGAAAGCCCAAAGAAAGGGGAAAGGAAGCGCAAAGAAAGCCCAAAGAAAGGGGAAAGAAAGCCCAAAGAAAGGGGGAAAGAAAGCCCAAGGAAAGGGGAAAGAAAGCCCAAAGAAAGGGGAAAGACACCCCAAAGAAAGCCCGAAGAAAGGGGAAAGAAAGCCCAAAGAAAGGGAAAGAAAGCTCAAAGAAAGCCCAAAGAAAGGGGAAAGAAAGCCCAAAGAAAGGGGAAAGAAAGCCCAAAGAAAGGGGAAAGAAAGCCAAAGAAAGGGAAAGAAAAGCCAAAGAAAGGGGAAAGAAAGCCCAGAGAAAGCCCAAAGAAAGCCCAAAGAAAGCCAAAGAAAGCCCAAAGAACAGGGAAAGAAAGCCAAAGAAAGGGGAAAGAAAGCCCAAAGAAAGGGGAATGACAGCCCAAAAGAAAGGGGAAAGAAAGCCAAAGAAAGGGGAAAGAAAGCCCAAAGAAAAGGGGAAAGAAAGGGGAAAGAAAACCCAAAGAAACCCCAAAGAAAGCCCAAGGAAAGTCCAAAGAAAGGGGAAAGAAAACCCAAAGAAAGGGGAAAGAAAGCCCAAAGAAAGCCCAAAGAAAGCCCACAGAAAGGGGAAAGAAAGCCCAAAGAAAGGGGAAAGAAAGCCAAAGAAGGGGAAAGAAAGCCAAAGAAAGGGAAAGAAAGCCCAAAGAAAGCCAAAGAAAGCCCAAAGAAAGGGGAAAGAAAGCCCAAAGAAAGGGGAAAGAAAGCCCAAAGAAAGGGGGAATGACAGCCCAAAGAAAGGGAAAGAAAGCCCAAAGAAAGGGGAAAGAATGCCCAAAGAAAGGGGAAAGAAAGCCCAAAGAAAGGGGAAAGAAAGCCCAAAGAAATGGGAAAGAAAGCCCAAACAAAGGGGAATGACAGCCCAAAGAAAGGGGAAAGAAAGCCCAAAGAAAGCCCAAAGAAAGCCCAAAGAAAGCCCAAAGAAAGTGGAAAGAAAGGGGAAAGAAAGCCCAAAGAAAGCCCAAATAAAGCCCAAAGAAAGCCCACAGAAAGCCCAAAGAAATCCCAAAGAAAGCCCAAAGAAAGCCCAAAGAAATGTCAAAGAAAGGGGAAAGAAAGCCCAAAGAAAGGGGAAAGAAAGCCCAAAGAAAGGGGAATGACAGCCCAAAGAAAGGGGAAAGAAAGCCCAAAGAAAGGGGAATGACAGCCCAAAGAAAGGGGAAAGAAAGCCCAAAGAAATCCCAAAGAAAGTGGAAAGAAAGGGGAAAGAAAGCCCAAAGAAAGCTCAAGGAAAGCCCAAAGAAAGGGGAAAGAAAGCCCAAAGAAAGGGGAATGACAGCCCAAAGAAAGGGGAAAGAAAGCCCAAAGAAAGGGGAAAGAAAGGGGAAAGAAAGCCCAAAGAAAGGGGAAAGAAAGCCCAAAGAAAGCCCAAAGAACGGGGAAAGAAAGCGCAAAGAAATACCAAAGAAAGGAGAAAGAAAGCCCAAAGTAAGGGGAAAGAAAGCCCAAAGAAAGCCTAAAGAAAGCCCAAAGAAAGTGGAAAGAAAGGGGAAAGAAAGCCCAAAGAAAGCCCAAAGAAAGCCCAAGGAAACCCCAAAGAAAGGGGAAAGAAAGCCCAAAGAAAGGGGAAAGAAAGCCCAAAGAAAGCCCAAAGAAAGCCCAAAGAAAGCCCACAGAAAGCCCAAAGAAAGCCCAAAGAAAGGGGAAAGAAAGGGGAAAGAAAGCCAGAAGAAAGGGGAAAGAAAGCCCAAAGAAAGCCCAAAGAAAGGGGAAAGAAAGCCCAAAGAAAGGGGAAAGAAAGCCCAAAGAAAGGGGAAAGAAAGGGGAAAGAAAGCGCAAAGAAAGCCCAAAGAAAGGGTAAAGAAAGCCCAAAGAAAGGGGAAAGAAAGCCCAAAGAAAGGGGAAAGACAGCCCAAAGAAAGCCCAAGGAAAGGGGAAAGAAAGCCCAAAGAAAGGGGACAGAAAGCTCAAAGAAAGCCCAAAGAAAGGGGAAAGAAAGCCCAAAGAAAGGGGAAAGAAAGCCCAAAGAAATGGGAAAGAAAGCCCAAAGAAAGGGGAAAGAAAGCCCAGAGAAAGCCCAAAGAAAGCCCAAAGAAAGACCAAAGAAAGCCCAAAGAAAAGGGAAAGAAAGCCCAAAGAAAGGGGAAAGAAAGCCCAAAGAAAGGGGAATGACAGCCCAAAGAAAGGGGAAAGAAAGCCCAAAGAAAGGGGAAGAAAGCCCAAAGAAAGGGGAAAGAAAGCCCAAAGAAAGGGGAAAGAAAGCCCAGAGAAAGCCCAAAGAAAGCCCAAAGAAAGGGGAAAGAAAGCCCAAAGAAAAGGGAAAGAAAGCCCAAAGAAAGGGGAAAGAAAGCGCAAAGAAAGCGGAAAGAAGCCCAAAGAAAGGGGAATGACAGCCCAAAGAAAGGGGAAAGAAAGCCCAAAGAAAGGGGAAAGAAAGCCCAAAGAAAGGGGAAAGAAAGCCCAAAGAAAGGGGAAAGAAAGCCCAAGAAAGCCCAAAGAAAGCCCAAAGAAAGTGGAAAGAAAGCCCAAAGAAAGCCCAAAGAAAGCCCAAGAAAAGCCCAAAGAAAGGGGAAAGAAAGCCCAAAGAAAGGGGAAAGAAAGCCCAAGGAAAGCCCAAAGAAAGGGGAAAGAAAGCCCAAAGAAAGGGGAAACAAAGCCCAAAGAAAGGGGAAAGAAATGGGAAAGAAAGCCCAAAGAAAGGAGAAAGAGAGAGGAAAGAAAGCCCAAAGAAAGCCCAAAGAAAGGGGAAAGAAAGCCTAAGGAAAGGGGAAAGAAAGCCCAAAGAAAGGGGAAATAAAGCCAAAAGAAAGGGGAAAGAAAGCCCAGAGAAAGGGGGAAGAAAGCCCAAAGAAAGCCCAAAGAAAGGGGAAAGAAAGCCCAAAGAAAGCCCAAAGAAAGGGGAAAGGAAGCGCAAAGAAAGCCCAAAGAAAGGGGAAAGAAAGCCCAAAGAAAGGGGAAAGAAAGCCCAAGGAAAGGGGAAAGAAAGCCCAAAGAAAGGGGAAAGACACCCCAAAGAAAGCCCGAAGAAAGGGGAAAGAAAGCCCAAAGAAAGGGGAAAGAAAGCTCAAAGAAAGCCCAAAGAAAGGGGAAAGAAAGCCCAAAGAAAGGGGAAAGAAAGCCCAAAGAAAGGGGAAAGAAAACCCAAAGAAAGGGGAAAGAAAGCCCAAAGAAAGGGGAAAGAAAGCCCAGAGAAAGCCCAAAGAAAGCCCAAAGAAAGCCCAAAGAACAGGGAAAGAAAGCCCAAAGAAAGGGGAAAGAAAGCCCAAAGAAAGGGGAATGACAGCCCAAAGAAAGGGGAAAGAAAGCCCAAAGAAAGGGGAAGGAAAGCCCAAAGAAAGGGGAAAGAAAGCCCAAAGAAAGTGGAAAGAAAGGGGAAAGAAAACCCAAAGAAACCCCAAAGAAAGCCCAAGGAAAGTCCAAAGAAAGGGGAAAGAAAACCCAAAGAAAGGGGAAAGAAAGCCCAAAGAAAGCCCAAAGAAAGCCCACAGAAAGGGGAAAGAAAGCCCAAAGAAAGGGGAAAGAAAGCCCAAAGAAAGGGGAAAGAAAGCCCAAAGAAAGGGGAAAGAAAGCCCAAAGAAAGCCCAAAGAAAGCCCAAAGAAAGGGGAAAGAAAGCCCAAAGAAAGGGGAAAGAAAGCCCAAAGAAAGGGGAATGACAGACCAAAGAAAGGGGAAAGAAAGCCCAAAGAAAGGGGAAAGAAAGCCCAAAGAAAGGGGAAAGAAAGCCCAAAGAAAGCCCACAGAAAGCCCAAAGAAATCCCAAAGAAAGCCCAAAGAAAGCCCAAAGAAATGTCAAAGAAAGGGGAAAGAAAGCCCAAAGAAAGGGGAAAGAAAGCCCAAAGAAAGGGGAATGACAGCCCAAAGAAAGGGGAAAGAAAGCCCAAAGAAATCCCAAAGAAAGTGGAAAGAAAGGGGAAAGAAAGCCCAAAGAAAGCCCAAAGAAAGCTCAAGGAAAGCCCAAAGAAAGGGGAAAGAAAGCCCAAAGAAAGGGGAATGACAGCCCAAAGAAAGGGGAAAGAAATCCCAAAGAAAGGGGAAAGAAAGGGGAAAGAAAGCCCAAAGAAAGGGGAAAGAAAGCCCAAAGAAAGCCCAAAGAAAGGGGAAAGAAAGCGCAAAGAAATACCAAAGAAAGGAGAAAGAAAGCCCAAAGAAAGGGGAAAGAAAGCCCAAAGAAAGGGGAAAGAAAGCCCAAAGAAAGGGGAAAGACAGCCCAAAGAAAGGGGAAAGAAAGCCCAAAGAAAGGGGAAAGAAAGCCCAAAGAAAGCCCAAAGAAAGGGGAAAGAAAGCCCAAAGAAAAGGGAAAGAAAGTCCAAAGAATGCCCAAAGAAAGCGGAAAGAAAGCCCAAAGAAAGCCTAAAGAAAGCCTAAAGAAAGCCTAAAGAAAGGGGAAAAAAAGCCCAAAGAAAGGGGAAAGAAAGCCCAAAGAAAGCCCAAAGAAAGGGGAAAGAAAGCGCAAAGAAATACCAAAGAAAGGAGAAAGAAAGCCCAAAGAAAGGGGAAAGAAAGCCCAAAGAAAGGGGAAAGAAAGCCCAAAGAAAGGGGAAAGACAGCCCAAAGAAAGGGGAAAGAAAGCCCAAAGAAAGGGGAAAGAAAGCCCAAAGAAAGCCCAAAGAAAGGGGAAAGAAAGCCCAAAGAAAAGGGAAAGAAAGCCCAAGGAATGCCCAAAGAAAGCAGAAAGAAAGCCCAAAGAAAGCCTAAAGAAAGCCTAAAGAAAGCCTAAAGAAAGGGGAAACAAAGCCCAAAGAAAGGGGAAAGAAAGCCCAAAGAAAGCCCAAAGAAAGGGGAAAGAAAGCCCAAAGAAAGGGGAAAGAAAGCCCAAAGAAAGCCCAAAGAAAGCCCAAAGAAAGTGGAAAGAAAGGGGAAAGAAAGCCCAAAGAAAGGGGAAAGAAAGGGGAAAGAAAGCGCAAAGAAAGCCCAAAGAAAGGGTAAAGAAAGCCCAAAGAAAGGGGAAAGAAAGCCCAAAGAAAGGGGAAAGACAGCCCAAAGAAAGCCCAAGGAAAGGGGAAAGAAAGCCCAAAGAAAGGGGACAGAAAGCTCAAAGAAAGCCCAAAGAAAGGGGAAAGAAAGCCCAAAGAAAGGGGAAAGAAAGCCCAAAGAAATGGGAAAGAAAGCCAAAGAAAGGGGAAAGAAAGCCCAGAGAAAGCCCAAAGAAAGCCCAAAGAAAGCCCAAAGAAAGCCCAAAGAAAAGGGAAAGAAAGCCCAAAGAAAGGGGAAAGAAAGCCCAAAGAAAGGGGAATGACAGCCCAAAGAAAGGGGAAAGAAAGCCCAAAGAAAGGGGAAGAAAGCCCAAAGAAAGGGGAAAGAAAGCCCAAAGAAAGGGGAAAGAAAGCCCAGAGAAAGCCCAAAGAAAGCCCAAAGAAAGGGGAAAGAAAGCCCAAAGAAAAGGGAAAGAAAGCCCAAAGAAAGGGGAAAGAAAGCGCAAAGAAAGCGGAAAGAAGCCCAAAGAAAGGGGAATGACAGCCCAAAGAAAGGGGAAAGAAAGCCCAAAGAAAGGGGAAAGAAAGCCCAAAGAAAGGGGAAAGAAAGCCCAAAGAAAGGGGAAAGAAAGCCCAAGAAAGCCCAAAGAAAGCCCAAAGAAAGTGGAAAGAAAGCCCAAAGAAAGCCCAAAGAAAGCCCAAGAAAAGCCCAAAGAAAGGGGAAAGAAAGCCCAAAGAAAGGGGAAAGAAAGCCCAAGGAAAGCCCAAAGAAAGGGGAAAGAAAGCCCAAAGAAAGGGGAAACAAAGCCCAAAGAAAGGGGAAAGAAAGGGGAAAGAAAGCCCAAAGAAAGGAGAAAGAAAGAGGAAAGAAAGCCCAAAGAAAGCCCAAAGAAAGCCTAAAGAAAGCCTAAAGAAAGGGGAAACAAAGCCCAAAGAAAGGGGAAAGAAAGCCCAAAGAAAGCCCAAAGAAAGGGGAAAGAAAGCCCAAAGAAAGGGGAAAGAAAGCCCAAAGAAAGGGGAAAGACAGCCCAAAGAAAAGGGAAAGAAAGCCCAAAGAATGCCCAAAGAAAGCGGAAAGAAAGCCCAAAGAAAGCCTAAAGAAAGCCTAAAGAAAGCCTAAAGAAAGGGGAAACAAAGCCCAAAGAAAGGGGAAAGAAAGCCCAAAGAAAGCCCAAAGAAAGGGGAAAGAAAGCCCAAAGAAAGGGGAAAGAAAGCCCAAAGAAAGCCCAAAGAAAGGGGAAAGAAAGCGCAAAGAAATACCAAAGAAAGGAGAAAGAAAGCCCAAAGAAAGCCCAAAGAAAGGGGAAAGAAAGCCCAAAGAAAGGGGAAAGAAAGCCCAAAGAAAGGGGAAAGACAGCCCAAAGAAAGGGGAAAGAAAGCCCAAAGAAAGGGGAAAGAAAGCCCAAAGAAAGCCCAAAGAAAGGGGAAAGAAAGCCCAAAGAAAAGGGAAAGAAAGCCCAAGGAATGCCCAAAGAAAGCAGAAAGAAAGCCCAAAGAAAGCCTAAAGAAAGCCTAAAGAAAGCCTAAAGAAAGGGGAAACAAAGCCCAAAGAAAGGGGAAAGAAAGCCCAAAGAAAGCCCAAAGAAAGGGGAAAGAAAGCCCAAAGAAAGGGGAAAGAAAGCCCAAAGAAAGCCCAAAGAAAGCCCAAAGAAAGTGGAAAGAAAGGGGAAAGAAAGCCCAAAGAAAGCCCAAATAAATCCCAAAGAAAGCCCACAGAAAGCCCAAAGAAAGCCCAAACAAAGCCCAAAGAAAGCCCAAAGAAAGCCCAAAGAAAGGCCAAAGAAAGGGGAAAGAAAGCCCAAAGAAAGGGGAAAGAAAGCCCAAAGAAAGGGGAAAGAAAGCCCAAAGAAAGGGGAAAGAAAGCCCAAAGAAAGGGGAAAGAAAGCCCAAAGAAAGCCCAAAGAAAGTGGAAAGAAAGGGGAAAGAAAGCCCAAAGAAAGACCAAGGAAAGCCCAAAGAAAGGGGAAAGAAAGCCCAAAGAAAGGGGAATGACAGCCCAAAGAAAGGGGAAAGAAAGCCCAAAGAAAGGGGAAAGAAATCCCAAAGAAAGGGGAAAGAAAGCCCAAAGTAAGGGGAAAGAAAGCCCAAAGAAAGCCTAAAGAAAGCCCAAAGAAAGTGGAAAGAAAGGGGAAAGAAAGCCCAAAGAAAGCCCAAAGAAAGCCCAAGGAAACCCCAAAGAAAGGGGAAAGAAAGCCCAAAGAAAGGGGAAAGAAAGCCCAAAGAAAGCCCAAAGAAAGCCCAAAGAAAGCCCAGAGAAAGCCCAAAGAAAGCCCAAAGAAAGGGGAAAGAAAGGGGAAAGAAAGCCAGAAGAAAGGGGAAAGAAAGCCCAAAGAAAGCCCAAAGAAAGGGGAAAGAAAGCCCAAAGAAAGGGGAAAGAAAGCCCAAAGAAAGGGGAAAGAAAGGGAAAAGAAAGCGCAAAGAAAGCCCAAAGAAAGGGGAAAGAAAGCCCAAAGAAAGGGGAAAGACAGCCCAAAGAAAGCCCAAAGAAAGGGGAAAGAAAGCCCAAAGAAAGGGGAAAGAAAGCCCAAAGAAAGGGAAAAGAAAGCCCAAAGAAATGGGAAAGAAAGCCCAAACAAAGGGGAATGACAGCCCAAAGAAAGGGGAAAGAAAGCCGAAAGAAAGGGGAAAGAAAGCCCAAAGAAAGGGGAAAGAAAGCCCAAAGAAAGGGGAAAGAAAGCCCAAAGAAAGGGGAAAGAAAGCCCAAAGAAAGCCCAAAGAAAGCCCAAAGAAAGCCCAAAGAAAGTGGAAAGAAAGGGGAAAGAAAGCCCAAAGAAAGCCCAAAGAAAGCCCACAGAAAGCCCAAAGAAATCCCAAAGAAAGCCCAAAGAAAGCCCAAAGAAATGTCAAAGAAAGGGGAAAGAAAGCCCAAAGAAAGGGGAAAGAAAGCCCAAAGAAAGGGGAATGACAGCCCAAAGAAAGGGGAAAGAAAGCCCAAAGAAATCCCAAAGAAAGTGGAAAGAAAGGGGAAAGAAAGCCCAAAGAAAGCCCAAAGAAAACTCAAGGAAAGCCCAAAGAAAGGGGAAAGAAAGCCCAAAGAAAGGGGAATGACAGCCCAAAGAAAGGGGAAAGAAAGCCCAAAGAAAGGGGAAAGAAAGGGGAAAGAAAGCCCAAAGAAAGGGGAAAGAAAGCCCAAAGAAAGCCCAAAGAAAGGGGAAAGAAAGCGCAAAGAAATACCAAAGAAAGGAGAAAGAAAGCCCAAAGAAAGGGGAAAGAAAGCCCAAAGAAAGGGGAAAGAAAGCCCAAAGAAAGGGGAAAGACAGCCCAAAGAAAGGGGAAAGAAAGCCCAAAGAAAGGGGAAAGAAAGCCCAAAGAAAGCCCAAAGAAAGGGGAAAGAAAGCCCAAAGAAAAGGGAAAGAAAGCCCAAAGAATGCCCAAAGAAAGCGGAAAGAAAGCCCAAAGAAAGCCTAAAGAAAGCCTAAAGAAAGCCTAAAGAAAGGGGAAACAAAGCCTAAAGAAAGGGGAAAGAAAGCCCAAAGAAAGGGGAAAGAAAGCCCAAAGAAAGGGGAAAGACAGCCCAAAGAAAGGGGAAAGACACCCCAAAGAAAGCCCAAAGAAAGGGGAAAGAAAGCCCAAAGAAAGGGGAAAGAAAGCTTAAAGAAAGCCCAAAGAAAGGGGAAAGAAAGCCCAAAGAAAGGGGAAAGAAAGCCCAAAGAAAGGGGAAAGAAAGCCCAGAGAAAGCCCAAAGAAAGCCCAAAGAAAGCCCAAAGAAAGCCCAAAGAAAAGGGAAAGAAAGCCCAAAGAAAGGGGAAAGAAAGCGCAAAGAAAGCGGAAAGAAGCCCAAAGAAAGGGGAATGACAGCCCAAAGAAAGGGGAAAGAAAGCCCAAAGAAAGGGGAAAGAAAGCCCAAAGAAAGGGGAAAGAAAGCCCAAAGAAAGAGGAAAGAAAGCCCAAGAAAGCCCAAAGAAAGCCCAAAGAAAGTGGAAAGAAAGCCCAAAGAAAGCCCAAAGAAAGCCCAAGAAAAGCCCAAAGAAAGGGGAAAGAAAGCCCAAAGAAAGGGGAAAGAAAGCCCAAGGAAAGCCCAAAGAAAGGGGAAAGAAAGCCCAAAGAAAGGGGAAACAAAGCCCAAAGAAAGGGGAAAGAAAGGGGAAAGAAAGCCCAAAGAAAGGGGAAAGAAAGGGGAAAGAAAGCCCAAAGAAAGCCCAAAGAAAGGGGAAAGAAAGCCCAAGGAAAGGGGAAAGAAAGCCCAAAGAAAGGGGAAATAAAGCCCAAAGAAAGGAGAAAGAAAGCCCAGAGAAAGGGGGAAGAAAGCCCAAAGAAAGCCCAAAGAAAGGGGAAAGAAAGCCCAAAGAAAGCCCAAAGAAAGGGGAAAGGAAGCGCAAAGAAAGCCCAAAGAAAGGGGAAAGAAAGCCCAAAGAAAGGGGAAAGAAAGCCCAAGGAAAGGGGAAAGAAAGCCCAAAGAAAGGGGAAAGACACCCCAAAGAAAGCCCGAAGAAAGGGGAAGGAAAGCCCAAAGAAAGCGGAAAGAAAGCTCAAAGAAAGCCCAAAGAAAGGGGAAAGAAAGCCCAAAGAAAGCCCAAAGAAAGGGGAAAGAAAGCCCAAAGAAAAGGGAAAGAAAGCCCAAAGAATGCCCAAAGAAAGCGGAAAGAAAGCCCAAAGAAAGCCTAAAGAAAGCCTAAAGAAAGCCTAAAGAAAGGGGAAACAAAGCCTAAAGAAAGGGGAAAGAAAGCCCAAAGAAAGGGGAAAGAAAGCCCAAAGAAAGGGGAAAGACAGCCCAAAGAAAGGGGAAAGACACCCCAAAGAAAGCCCAAAGAAAGGGGAAAGAAAGCCCAAAGAAAGGGGAAAGAAAGCTTAAAGAAAGCCCAAAGAAAGGGGAAAGAAAGCCCAAAGAAAGGGGAAAGAAAGCCCAAAGAAAGGGGAAAGAAAGCCCAGAGAAAGCCCAAAGAAAGCCCAAAGAAAGCCCAAAGAAAGCCCAAAGAAAAGGGAAAGAAAGCCCAAAGAAAGGGGAAAGAAAGCGCAAAGAAAGCGGAAAGAAGCCCAAAGAAAGGGGAATGACAGCCCAAAGAAAGGGGAAAGAAAGCCCAAAGAAAGGGGAAAGAAAGCCCAAAGAAAGGGGAAAGAAAGCCCAAAGAAAGAGGAAAGAAAGCCCAAGAAAGCCCAAAGAAAGCCCAAAGAAAGTGGAAAGAAAGCCCAAAGAAAGCCCAAAGAAAGCCCAAGAAAAGCCCAAAGAAAGGGGAAAGAAAGCCCAAAGAAAGGGGAAAGAAAGCCCAAGGAAAGCCCAAAGAAAGGGGAAAGAAAGCCCAAAGAAAGGGGAAACAAAGCCCAAAGAAAGGGGAAAGAAAGGGGAAAGAAAGCCCAAAGAAAGGGGAAAGAAAGGGGAAAGAAAGCCCAAAGAAAGCCCAAAGAAAGGGGAAAGAAAGCCCAAGGAAAGGGGAAAGAAAGCCCAAAGAAAGGGGAAATAAAGCCCAAAGAAAGGAGAAAGAAAGCCCAGAGAAAGGGGGAAGAAAGCCCAAAGAAAGCCCAAAGAAAGGGGAAAGAAAGCCCAAAGAAAGCCCAAAGAAAGGGGAAAGGAAGCGCAAAGAAAGCCCAAAGAAAGGGGAAAGAAAGCCCAAAGAAAGGGGAAAGAAAGCCCAAGGAAAGGGGAAAGAAAGCCCAAAGAAAGGGGAAAGACACCCCAAAGAAAGCCCGAAGAAAGGGGAAGGAAAGCCCAAAGAAAGCGGAAAGAAAGCTCAAAGAAAGCCCAAAGAAAGGGGAAAGAAAGCCCAAAGAAAGGGGAAAGAAAGCCCAAAGAAAGGGGAAAGAAAGCCCAAAGAAAGGGGAAAGAAAGCCCAAAGAAAGGGGAAAGAAAGCCCAGAGAAAGCCCAAAGAGAGCCCAAAGAAAGCCCAAAGAAAGCCCAAAGAACAGGGAAAGAAAGCCCAAAGAAAGGGGAAAGAAAGCCCAAAGAAAGGGGAATGACAGCCCAAAGAAAGGCGAAAGAAAGCCCAAAGAAAGGGGAAAGAAAGCCCAAAGAAAGGGGAAAGAAAGCCCAAAGAAAGTGGAAAGAAAGGGGAAAGAAAACCCAAAGAAACCCCAAAGAAAGCCCAAGGAAAGTCCAAAGAAAGGGGAAAGAAAACCCAAAGAAAGGGGAAAGAAAGCCCAAAGAAAGCCCAAAGAAAGCCCACAGAAAGGGGAAAGAAAGCCCAAAGAAAGGGGAAAGAAAGCCCAAAGAAAGGGGAAAGAAAGCCCAAAGAAAGGGGAAAGAAAGCCCAAAGAAAGGGGAAAGAAAGCCCAAAGAAAGGGGAAAGAAAGCCCAAAGAAAGGGGAAAGAAAGCCCAAAGAAAGGGGAATGACAGCCCAAAGAAAGGGGAAAGAAAGCCCAAAGAAAGGGGAAAGAAAGCCCAAAGAAAGGGGAAAGAAAGCCCAAAGAAAGGGGAAAGAAAGCCCAAAGAAATGGGAAAGAAAGCCCAAACAAAGGGGAATGACAGCCCAAAGAAAGGGGAAAGAAAGCCCAAAGAAAGGGGAAAGAAAGCCCAAAGAAAGGGGAAAGAAAGCCCAAAGAAAGGGGAAAGAAAGCCCAAAGAAAGGGGAAAGAAAGCCCAAAGAAAGTGGAAAGAAAGCCCAAAGAAAGTGGAAAGAAAGGGGAAAGAAAGCCCAAAGAAAGCCCAAAGAAAGCCCAAAGAAAGCCCACAGAAAGCCCAAAGAAATCCCAAAGAAAGCCCAAAGAAAGCCCAAAGAAATGTCAAAGAAAGGGGAAAGAAAGCCCAAAGAAAGGGGAAAGAAAGCCCAAAGAAAGGGGAATGACAGCCCAAAGAAAGGGGAAAGAAAGCCCAAAGAAATCCCAAAGAAAGTGGAAAGAAAGGGGAAAGAAAGCCCAAAGAAAGCCCAAAGAAAGCTCAAGGAAAGCGCAAAGAAAGGGGAAAGAAAGCCCAAAGAAAGGGGAATGACAGCCCAAAGAAAGGGGAAAGAAAGCCCAAAGAAATGGGAAAGAAAGGGGAAAGAAAGCCCAAAGAAAGGGGAAAGAAAGCCCAAAGAAAGCCCAAAGAAAGGGGAAAGAAAGCGCAAAGAAATACCAAAGAAAGGAGAAAGAAAGCCCAAAGAAAGTGGAAAGAAAGCCCAAAGAAAGGGGAAAGAAAGCCCAAAGAAAGGGGAAAGACAGCCCAAAAAAGGGGAAAGAAAGCGCAAAGAAAGGGGAAAGAAAGCCCAAAGAAAGCCCAAAGAAAGGGGAAAGAAAGCCCAAAGAAAAGGGAAAGAAAGCCCAAAGAATGCCCAAAGAAAGCGGAAAGAAAGCCCAAAGAAAGCCTAAAGAAAGCCTAAAGAAAGGGGAAACAAAGCCCAAAGAAAGGGGAAAGAAAGCCCAAAGAAAGCCCAAAGAAAGGGGAAAGAAAGCCCAAAGAAAGGGGAAAGAAAGCCCAAAGAAAGGGGAAAGAAAGCCCAAAGAAAGTGGAAAGAAAGGGGAAAGAAAGCCCAAAGAAAGCCCAAATAAATCCCAAAGAAAGCCCACAGAAAGCCCAAAGAAAGCCCAAAGAAAGCCCAAAGAAAGCCCAAAGAAAGGCCAAAGAAAGGGGAAAGAAAGCCCAAAGAAAGGGGAAAGAAAGCCCAAAGAAAGGGGAAAGAAAGCCCAAAGAAAGGGGAAAGAAAGCCCAAAGAAAGCCCAAAGAAAGTGGAAAGAAAGGGGAAAGAAAGCCCAAAGAAAGACCAAGGAAAGCCCAAAGAAAGGGGAAAGAAAGCCCAAAGAAAGGGGAATGACAGCCCAAAGAAAGGGGAAAGAAAGCCCAAAGAAAGGGGAAAGAAATCCCAAAGAAAGGGGAAAGAAAGCCCAAAGTAAGGGGAAAGAAAGCCCAAAGAAAGCCTAAAGAAAGCCCAAAGAAAGTGGAAAGAAAGGGGAAAGAAAGCCCAAAGAAAGCCCAAAGAAAGCCCAAGGAAACCCCAAAGAAAGGGGAAGAAAGCCCAAAGAAAGGGGAAAGAAAGCCCAAAGAAAGCCCAAAGAAAGCCCACAGAAAGCCCAAAGAAAGCCCAAAGAAAGGGGAAAGAAAGGGGAAAGAAAGCCAGAAGAAAGGGGAAAGAAAGCCCAAAGAAAGCCCAAAGAAAGGGGAAAGAATGCCCAAAGAAAGGGGAAAGAAAGCCCAAAGAAAGGGGAAAGAAAGCGCAAAGAAAGCCCAAAGAAAGGGGAAAGAAAGCCCAAAGAAAGGGGAAAGACAGCCCAAAGAAAGCCCAAAGAAAGGGGAAAGAAATCCCAAAGAAAGGGGACAGAAAGCTCAAAGAAAGCCCAAAGAAAGGGGAAAGAAAGCCCAAAGAAAGGGGAAAGAAAGCCCAAAGAAAGGGGAAAGAAAGCCCAAAGAAAGGGGAAAGAAAGCCCAGAGAAAGCCCAAAGAAAGCCCAAAGAAAGCCCAAAGAAAAGGGAAAGAAAGCCCAAAGAAAGGGGAAAGAAAGCCCAAAGAAAGGGGAATGACAGCCCAAAGAAAGGGGAAAGAAAGCCCAAAGGAAGGGGAAGAAAGCCCAAAGAAAGGGGAAAGAAAGCCCAAAGAAAGGGGAAAGAAAGCCCAAAGAAAGCACAAAGAAAGGGGAAAGAAAGCCTATGAAAGCCCAAAGAAAGTGGAAAGAAAGGGGAAAGAAAACCCAAAGAAAGCCCAAAGAAAGCCCAAGGAAATCCCAAAGAAAGGGCGAAAATAGCCCAAAGAAAGGGGAAAGAAAGCCCAAAGAAAGCCCAAAGAAAGCCCAAAGAAAGCCCACAGAAAGGGGAAAGAAATCCCAAAGAAAGGGGAAAGTATGCCCAAAGAAAGCCCAAAGAAAGCCCAAAGAAAGCCCAAAGAAAGCCCAAAGAAAGGGGAAAGAAAGCCCAAAGAAAGGGGAAAGGAAGCCCAAAGAAAGGGGAAGAAAGCCCAAAGAAAGGGGAAAGAAAGCCCAAAGAAAGGGGAAAGAAAGCCCAAAGAGAGGGGAAAGAAAGCCCAAAGAAAGGGGAAAGAAAGCCCAAGAAAGCCCAAAGAAAGTGGAAAGAAAGGGGAAAGAAAGCCCAAAGAAAGCCCAAAGAAAGCCCAAGGAAAGCCCAAAGAAAGGGGAAAGAAAGCCCAAAGAAAGGGGAAAGAAAGCCCAAAGAAAGCCCAAAGAAAGGGGAAAGAAAGCCCAAAGAAAGGGGAAACAAAGCCCAAAAAAGGGGAAAGAAAGGGGAAAGAAAGCCCAAAGTAAATGGAAAAAAAGGGGGAAGAAAGCCCAAAGAAAGCCCAAAGAAAGGCGAAAGAAAGCCCAAAGAAAGGGGAAAGAAAGCCCAAAGAAAGCCCAAAGAAAGCCCAAAGAAAGGGGAAATAAAGCCCAAAGAAAGGGGAAAGAAAGCCCAAAGAAAGAGGGAAGAAAGCCCAAAGAAAGCCCAAAGAAAGGGGAAAGAAAGGGGACAGAAAGCCCAAAGAAAGCCCAAAGAAAGCCCAAAGAAAGGGGAAAGAAAGCCCAAAGAAAGGGGAAAGAAAGCCCAAAGAAAGGGGAAAGAAAGCCCAAAGAAAGGGGAAAGACAGCCCAAAGAAAGGGGAAAGACACCCCAAAGAAAGCCCAAAGAAAGGGGAAAGAAAGCCCAAAGAAAGGGGAAAGAAAGCTCAAAGAAAGCCCAAAGAAAGGGGAAAGAAAGCCCAAAGAAAGGGGAAAGAAAGCCCAAAGAAAGGGGAAAGAAAGCCCAGAGAAAGCCCAAAGAAAGCCCAAAGAAAGCCCAAAGAAAGCCCAAAGAAAAGGGAAAGAAAGCCCAAAGAAAGGGGAAAGAAAGCGCAAAGAAAGCGGAAAGAAGCCCAAAGAAAGGGGAATGACAGCCCAAACAAATGGGAGAGAAAGCCCAAAGAAAGGGGAAAGAAAGCCCAAAGAAAGGGGAAAGAAAGCCCAAAGAAAGGGGAAAGAAAGCCCAAGAAAGCCCAAAGAAAGCCCAAAGAAAGTGGAAAGAAAGCCCAAAGAAAGCCCAAAGAAAGCCCAAGAAAAGCCCAAAGAAAGGGGAAAGAAAGACCAAAGAAAGGGGAAAGAAAGCCCAAAGAAAGGGGAAACAAAGCCCAAAGAAAGGGGAAAGAAAGGGGAAAGAAAGCCCAAAGAAAGGGGAAAGAAAGGGGAAAGAAAGCCCAAAGAAAGCCCAAATAAAGGGGAAAGAAAGCCCAAGGAAAGGGGAAAGAAAGCCCAAAGAAAGGGGAAATAAAGCCCAAAGAAAGGGGAAAGAAAGCCCAAAGAAAGGGGGAAGAAAGCCCAAAGAAAGCCCAAAGAAAGGGGAAAGAAAGCCCAAAGAAAGCCCAAAGAAAGGGGAAAGGAAGCGCAAAGAAAGCCCAAAGAAAGCGGAAAGAAGCCCAAAGAAAGGGGAATGACAGCCCAAAGAAAGGGGAAAGAAAGCCCAAAGAAAGGGAAAGAAAGCCCAAAGAAAGGGGAAAGAAAGCCCAAAGAAAGAGGAAAGAAAGCCCAAGAAAGCCCAAAGAAAGCCCAAAGAAAGTGGAAAGAAAGCCCAAAGAAAGCCCAAGAAAAGCCCAAAGAAAGGGGAAAGAAAGCCCAAAGAAAGGGGAAAGAAAGCCCAAGGAAAGCCCAAAGAAAGGGGAAAGAAAGCCCAAAGAAAGGGGAAACAAAGCCCAAAGAAAGGGGAAAGAAAGGGGAAAGAAAGCCCAAAGAAAGGGGAAAGAAAGGGGAAAGAAAGCCCAAAGAAAGCCCAAAGAAAGGGGAAAGAAAGCCCAAGGAAAGGGGAAAGAAAGCCCAAAGAAAGGGGAAATAAAGCCCAAAGAAAGGAGAAAGAAAGCCCAGAGAAAGGGGGAAGAAAGCCCAAAGAAAGCCCAAAGAAAGGGGAAAGAAAGCGCAAAGAAAGCCCAAAGAAAGGGGAAAGGAAGCGCAAAGAAAGCCCAAAGAAAGGGGAAAGAAAGCCCAAAGAAAGGGGAAAGAAAGCCCAAGGAAAGGGGAAAGAAAGCCCAAAGAAAGGGGAAAGACACCCCAAAGAAAGCCCGAAGAAAGGGGAAGGAAAGCCCAAAGAAAGCGGAAAGAAAGCTCAAAGAAAGCCCAAAGAAAGGGGAAAGAAAGCCCAAAGAAAGGGGAAAGAAAGCCCAAAGAAAGGGGAAAGAAAGCCCAAAGAAAGGGGAAAGAAAGCCCAAAGAAAGGGGAAAGAAAGCCCAGAGAAAGCCCAAAGAGAGCCCAAAGAAAGCCCAAAGAAAGCCCAAAGAACAGGGAAAGAAAGCCCAAAGAAAGGGGAAAGAAAGCCCAAAGAAAGGGGAATGACAGCCCAAAGAAAGGCGAAAGAAAGCCCAAAGAAAGGGGAAAGAAAGCCCAAAGAAAGGGGAAAGAAAGCCCAAAGAAAGTGGAAAGAAAGGGGAAAGAAAACCCAAAGAAAACCCAAAGAAAGCCCAAGGAAAGTCCAAAGAAAGGGGAAAGAAAACCCAAAGAAAGGGGAAAGAAAGCCCAAAGAAAGCCCAAAGAAAGCCCACAGAAAGGGGAAAGAAAGCCCAAAGAAAGGGGAAAGAAAGCCCAAAGAAAGGGGAAAGAAAGCCCAAAGAAAGGGGAAAGAAAGCCCAAAGAAAGGGGAAAGAAAGCCCAAAGAAAGGGGAAAGAAAGCCCAAAGAAAGGGGAAAGAAAGCCCAAAGAAAGGGGAATGACAGCCCAAAGAAAGGGGAAAGAAAGCCCAAAGAAAGGGGAAAGAAAGCCCAAAGAAAGGGGAAAGAAAGCCCAAAGAAAGGGGAAAGAAAGCCCAAAGAAATGGGAAAGAAAGCCCAAACAAAGGGGAATGACAGCCCAAAGAAAGGGGAAAGAAAGCCCAAAGAAAGGGGAAAGAAAGCCCAAAGAAAGGGGAAAGAAAGCCCAAAGAAAGGGGAAAGAAAGCCCAAAGAAAGGGGAAAGAAAGCCCAAAGAAAGTGGAAAGAAAGCCCAAAGAAAGTGGAAAGAAAGGGGAAAGAAAGCCCAAAGAAAGCCCAAAGAAAGCCCAAAGAAAGCCCACAGAAAGCCCAAAGAAATCCCAAAGAAAGCCCAAAGAAAGCCCAAAGAAATGTCAAAGAAAGGGGAAAGAAAGCCCAAAGAAAGGGGAAAGAAAGCCCAAAGAAAGGGGAATGACAGCCCAAAGAAAGGGGAAAGAAAGCCCAAAGAAATCCCAAAGAAAGTGGAAAGAAAGGGGAAAGAAAGCCCAAAGAAAGCCCAAAGAAAGCTCAAGGAAAGCGCAAAGAAAGGGGAAAGAAAGCCCAAAGAAAGGGGAATGACAGCCCAAAGAAAGGGGAAAGAAAGCCCAAAGAAATGGGAAAGAAAGGGGAAAGAAAGCCCAAAGAAAGGGGAAAGAAAGCCCAAAGAAAGCCCAAAGAAAGGGGAAAGAAAGCGCAAAGAAATACCAAAGAAAAGAGAAAGAAAGCCCAAAGAAAGGGGAAAGAAAGCCCAAAGAAAGGGGAAAGAAAGCCCAAAGAAAGGGGAAAGACAGCCCAAAAAAGGGGAAAGAAAGCCCAAAGAAAGGGGAAAGAAAGCCCAAAGAAAGCCCAAAGAAAGGGGAAAGAAAGCCCAAAGAAAAGGGAAAGAAAGCCCAAAGAATGCCCAAAGAAAGCGGAAAGAAAGCCCAAAGAAAGCCTAAAGAAAGCCTAAAGAAAGGGGAAACAAAGCCCAAAGAAAGGGGAAAGAAAGCCCAAAGAAAGCCCAAAGAAAGGGGAAAGAAAGCCCAAAGAAAGGGGAAAGAAAGCCCAAAGAAAGGGGAAAGAAAGCCCAAAGAAAGTGGAAAGAAAGGGGAAAGAAAGCCCAAAGAAAGCCCAAATAAATCCCAAAGAAAGCCCACAGAAAGCCCAAAGAAAGCCCAAAGAAAGCCCAAAGAAAGCCAAAGAAAGGCCAAAGAAAGGGGAAAGAAAGCCCAAAGAAAGGGGAAAGAAAGCCCAAAGAAAGGGGAAAGAAAGCCCAAAGAAAGGGGAAAGAAAGCCCAAAGTAAGGGGAAAGAAAGCCCAAAGAAAGCCTAAAGAAAGCCCAAAGAAAGTGGAAAGAAAGGGGAAAGAAAGCCCAAAGAAAGCCCAAAGAAAGCCCAAGGAAACCCCAAAGAAAGGGGAAAGAAAGCCCAAAGAAAGGGGAAAGAAAGCCCAAAGAAAGCCCAAAGAAAGCCCACAGAAAGCCCAAAGAAAGCCCAAAGAAAGGGGAAAGAAAGGGGAAAGAAAGCCAGAAGAAAGGGGAAAGAAAGCCCAAAGAAAGCCCAAAGAAAGGGGAAAGAATGCCCAAAGAAAGGGGAAAGAAAGCCCAAAGAAAGGGGAAAGAAAGGGGAAAGAAAGCGCAAAGAAAGCCCAAAGAAAGGGGAAAGAAAGCCCAAAGAAAGGGGAAAGACAGCCCAAAGAAAGCCCAAAGAAAGGGGAAAGAAATCCCAAAGAAAGGGGACAGAAAGCTCAAAGAAAGCCCAAAGAAAGGGGAAAGAAAGCCCAAAGAAAGGGGAAAGAAAGCCCAAAGAAAGGGGAAAGAAAGCCCAAAGAAAGGGGAAAGAAAGCCCAGAGAAAGCCCAAAGAAAGCCCAAAGAAAGCCCAAAGAAAAGGGAAAGAAAGCCCAAAGAAAGGGGAAAGAAAGCCCAAAGAAAGGGGAATGACAGCCCAAAGAAAGGGGAAAGAAAGCCCAAAGGAAGGGGAAGAAAGCCCAAAGAAAGGGGAAAGAAAGCCCAAAGAAAGGGGAAAGAAAGCCCAAAGAAAGCACAAAGAAAGGGGAAAGAAAGCCTATGAAAGCCCAAAGAAAGTGGAAAGAAAGGGGAAAGAAAACCCAAAGAAAGCCCAAAGAAAGCCCAAGGAAATCCCAAAGAAAGGGCGAAAATAGCCCAAAGAAAGGGGAAAGAAAGCCCAAAGAAAGCCCAAAGAAAGCCCAAAGAAAGCCCACAGAAAGGGGAAAGAAATCCCAAAGAAAGGGGAAAGTATGCCCAAAGAAAGCCCAAAGAAAGCCCAAAGAAAGCCCAAAGAAAGCCCAAAGAAAGGGGAAAGAAAGCCCAAAGAAAGGGGAAAGGAAGCCCAAAGAAAGGGGAAGAAAGCCCAAAGAAAGGGGAAAGAAAGCCCAAAGAAAGGGGAAAGAAAGCCCAAAGAGAGGGGAAAGAAAGCCCAAAGAAAGGGGAAAGAAAGCCCAAGAAAGCCCAAAGAAAGTGGAAAGAAAGGGGAAAGAAAGCCCAAAGAAAGCCCAAAGAAAGCCCAAGGAAAGCCCAAAGAAAGGGGAAAGAAAGCCCAAAGAAAGGGGAAAGAAAGCCCAAAGAAAGCCCAAAGAAAGGGGAAAGAAAGCCCAAAGAAAGGGGAAACAAAGCCCAAAAAAGGGGAAAGAAAGGGGAAAGAAAGCCCAAAGTAAATGGAAAAAAAGGGGGAAGAAAGCCCAAAGAAAGCCCAAAGAAAGGCGAAAGAAAGCCCAAAGAAAGGGGAAAGAAAGCCCAAAGAAAGCCCAAAGAAAGCCCAAAGAAAGGGGAAATAAAGCCCAAAGAAAGGGGAAAGAAAGCCCAAAGAAAGAGGGAAGAAAGCCCAAAGAAAGCCCAAAGAAAGGGGAAAGAAAGGGGACAGAAAGCCCAAAGAAAGCCCAAAGAAAGCCCAAAGAAAGGGGAAAGAAAGCCCAAAGAAAGGGGAAAGAAAGCCCAAAGAAAGGGGAAAGAAAGCCCAAAGAAAGGGGAAAGACAGCCCAAAGAAAGGGGAAAGACACCCCAAAGAAAGCCCAAAGAAAGGGGAAAGAAAGCCCAAAGAAAGGGGAAAGAAAGCTCAAAGAAAGCCCAAAGAAAGGGGAAAGAAAGCCCAAAGAAAGGGGAAAGAAAGCCCAAAGAAAGGGGAAAGAAAGCCCAGAGAAAGCCCAAAGAAAGCCCAAAGAAAGCCCAAAGAAAGCCCAAAGAAAAGGGAAAGAAAGCCCAAAGAAAGGGGAAAGAAAGCGCAAAGAAAGCGGAAAGAAGCCCAAAGAAAGGGGAATGACAGCCCAAACAAATGGGAGAGAAAGCCCAAAGAAAGGGGAAAGAAAGCCCAAAGAAAGGGGAAAGAAAGCCCAAAGAAAGGGGAAAGAAAGCCCAAGAAAGCCCAAAGAAAGCCCAAAGAAAGTGGAAAGAAAGCCCAAAGAAAGCCCAAAGAAAGCCCAAGAAAAGCCCAAAGAAAGGGGAAAGAAAGACCAAAGAAAGGGGAAAGAAAGCCCAAAGAAAGGGGAAACAAAGCCCAAAGAAAGGGGAAAGAAAGGGGAAAGAAAGCCCAAAGAAAGGGGAAAGAAAGGGGAAAGAAAGCCCAAAGAAAGCCCAAAGAAAGGGGAAAGAAAGCCCAAGGAAAGGGGAAAGAAAGCCCAAAGAAAGGGGAAATAAAGCCCAAAGAAAGGGGAAAGAAAGCCCAAAGAAAGGGGGAAGAAAGCCCTAAGAAAGCCCAAAGAAAGGGGAAAGAAAGCCCAAAGAAAGCCCAAAGAAAGGGGAAAGGAAGCGCAAAGAAAGCCCAAAGAAAGGGGAAAGAAAGCCCAAAGAAAGGGGAAAGAAAGCCCAAGGAAAGGGGAAAGAAAGCCCAAAGAAAGGGGAAAGACACCCCAAAGAAAGCCCAAAGAAAGGGGAAAGAAAGCCCAAAGAAAGGGGAAAGAAAGCTCAAAGAAAGCCCAAAGAAAGGGGAAAGAAAGCCCAAAGAAAGGGGAAAGAAAGCCCAAAGAAAGGGGAAAGAAAGCCCAAAGAAAGTGGAAAGAAAGCCCAGAGAAAGCCCAAAGAAAGCCCAAAGAAAGCCCAAAGAAAGCCCAAAGAACAGGGAAAGAAAGCCCAAAGAAAGGGGAAAGAAAGCCCAAAGAAAGGGGAATGACAGCCCAAAGAAAGGGGAAAGAAAGCCCAAAGAAAGGGGAAAGAAAGCCCAAAGAAAGGGGAAAGAAAGCCCAAAGAAAGTGGAAAGAAAGGGGAAAGAAAACCCAAAGAAACCCCAAAGAAAGCCCAAGGAAAGTCCAAAGAAAGGGGAAAGAAAACCCAAAGAAAGGGGAAAGAAAGCCCAAAGAAAGCCCAAAGAAAGCCCACAGAAAGGGGAAAGAAAGCCCAAAGAAAGGGGAAAGAAAGCCCAAAGAAAGGAGAAAGAAAGCCCAAAGAAAGGGGAAAGAAAGCCCAAAGAAAGCCCAAAGAAAGGGGAAAGAAAGCCCAAAGAAAGGGGAAAGAAAGCCCAAAGAAAGGGGAATGACAGCCCAAAGAAAGGGGAAAGAAAGCCCAAAGAAAGGGGAAAGAAAGCCCAAAGAAAGGGGAAAGAAAGCCCAAAGAAAGGGGAAAGAAAGCCCAAAGAAAGCCCAAAGAAAGGGGAAAGAAAGCCCAAAGAAAGGGGAAACAAAGCCCAAAAAAGGGGAAAGAAAGGGGAAAGAAAGCCCAAAGTAAATGGAAAAAAAGGGGAAAGAAAGCCCAAAGAAAGCCCAAAGAAAGGGGAAAGAAAGCCCAAAGAAAGGGGAAAGAAAGCCCAAGGAAAGCCCAAAGAAAGCCCAAAGAAAGGGGAAATAAAGCCCAAAGAAAGGGGAAAGAAAGCCCAAAGAAAGGGGAAAGAAAGCCCAAAGAAAGGGGAAAGACAGCCCAAAGAAAGGGGAAAGACACCCCAAAGAAAGCCCAAAGAAAGGGGAAAGAAAGCCCAAAGAAAGGGGAAAGAAAGCTCAAAGAAAGCCCAAAGAAAGGGGAAAGAAAGCCCAAAGAAAGGGGAAAGAAATCCCAAAGAAAGGGGAAAGAAAGCCCAGAGAAAGCCCAAAGAAAGCCCAAAGAAAGGGGAAAGAAAGCCCAAAGAAAAGGGAAAGAAAGCCCAAAGAAAGGGGAAAGAAAGCGCAAAGAAAGCGGAAAGAAGCCCAAAGAAAGGGGAATGACAGCCCAAAGAAAGGGGAAAGAAAGCCCAAAGAAAGGGGAAAGAAAGCCCAAAGAAAGGGGAAAGAAAGCCCAAAGAAAGGGGAAAGAAAGCCCAAGAAAGCCCAAAGAAAGCCCAAAGAAAGTGGAAAGAAAGCCCAAAGAAAGCCCAAAGAAAGCCCAAGAAAAGCCCAAAGAAAGGGGAAAGAAAGCACAAAGAAAGGGGAAAGAAAGCCCAAGGAAAGCCCAAAGAAAGGGGAAAGAAAGCCCAAAGAAAGGGGAAACAAAGCCCAAAGAAAGGGGAAAGAAAGGAGAAAGAAAGCCCAAAGAAAGGGGAAAGAAAGGGGAAAGAAAGCCCAAAGAAAGCCCAAAGAAAGGGGAAAGAAAGCCCAAGGAAAGGGGAAAGAAAGCCCAAAGAAAGGGTAAATAAAGCCCAAAGAAAGGGGAAAGAAAGCCCAGAGAAAGGGGGAAGAAAGCCCAAAGAAAGCCCAAAGAAAGGGGAAGAAAGCCCAAAGAAAGCCCAAAGAAAGGGGAAAGGAAGCGCAAAGAAAGCCCAAAGAAAGGGGAAAGAAAGCCCAAAGAAAGGGGAAAGAAAGCCCAAGGAAAGGGGAAAGAAAGCCCAAAGAAAGGGGAAAGACACCCCAAAGAAAGCCCGAAGAAAGGGGAAAGAAAGCCCAAAGAAAGGGGAAAGAAAGCTCAAAGAAAGCCCAAAGAAAGGGGAAAGAAATCCCAAAGAAAGGGGAAAGAAAGCCCAAAGAAAGGGGAAAGAAAGCCCAAAGAAAGGGGAAAGAAAGCCCAAAGAAAGGGGAAAGAAAGCCCAGAGAAAGCCCAAAGAAAGCCCAAAGAAAGCCCAAAGAAAGCCCAAAGAACAGGGAAAGAAAGCCCAAAGAAAGTGGAAAGAAAGCCCAAAGAAAGGGGAATGACAGCCCAAAGAAAGGGGAAAGAAAGCCCAAAGAAAGGGGAAAGAAAGCCCAAAGAAAGGGGAAAGAAAGCCCAAAGAAAGTGGAAAGAAAGGGGAAAGAAAACCCAAAGAAACCCCAAAGAAAGCCCAAGGAAAGTCCAAAGAAAGGGGAAAGAAAACCCAAAGAAAGGGGAAAGAAAGCCCAAAGAAAGCCCAAAGAAAGCCCACAGAAAGGGGAAAGAAAGCCCAAAGAAAGGGGAAAGAAAGCCCAAAGAAAGGGGAAAGAAAGCCCAAAGAAAGGGGAAAGAAAGCCCAAAGAAAGCCCAAAGAAAGGGGAAAGAAAGCCCAAAGAAAGGGGAAAGAAAGCCCAAAGAAAGGGGAATGACAGCCCAAAGAAAGGGGAAAGAAAGCCCAAAGAAAGGGGAAAGAAAGCCCAAAGAAAGGGGAAAGAAAGCCCAAAGAAATGGGAAAGAAAGCCCAAACAAAGGGGAATGACAGCCCAAAGAAAGGGGAAAGAAAGCCCAAAGAAAGGGGAAAGAAAGCCCAAAGAAAGGGGAAAGAAAGCCCAAAGAAAGGGGAAAGAAAGCCCAAAGAAAGGGGAAAGAAAGCCCAAAGAAAGGGGAAAGAAAGCCCAAAGAAAGCCCAAAGAAAGCCCAAAGAAAGTGGAAAGAAAGGGGAAAGAAAGCCCAAAGAAAGCCCAAAGAAAGCCCACAGAAAGCCCAAAGAAATCCCAAAGAAAGCCCAAAGAAAGCCCAAAGAAATGTCAAAGAAAGGGGAAAGAAAGCCCAAAGAAAGGGGAAAGAAAGCCCAAAGAAAGGGGAATGACAGCCCAAAGAAAGGGGAAAGAAAGCCCAAAGAAATCCCAAAGAAAGTGGAAAGAAAGGGGAAAGAAAGCCCAAAGAAAGCCCAAAGAAAGCTCAAGGAAAGCCCAAAGAAAGGGGAAAGAAAGCCCAAAGAAAGGGGAATGACAGCCCAAAGAAAGGGGAAAGAAAGCCCAAAGAAAGCCCAAAGAAAGGGGAAAGAAAGCCCAAAGAAAGGGGAAAGAAAGCCCAAAGAAAGCCCAAAGAAAGGGGAAAGAAAGCGCAAAGAAATACCAAAGAAAGGAGAAAGAAAGCCCAAAGAAAGGGGAAAGAAAGCCCAAAGAAAGGGGAAAGAAAGCCCAAAGAAAGGGGAAAGACAGACCAGAGAAAGGGGAAAGAAAGCCCAAAGAAAGGGGAAAGAAAGCCCAAAGAAAGCCCAAAGAAAGGGGAAAGAAAGCCCAAAGAAAAGGGAAAGAAAGCCCAAAGAATGCCCAAAGAAAGCGGAAAGAAAGCCCAAAGAAAGCCTAAAGAAAGCCTAAAGAAAGCCTAAAGAAAGGGGAAACAAAGCCCAAAGAAAGGGGAAAGAAAGCCCAAAGAAAGGGGAAAGAAAGCCCAAAGAAAGGGGAAATACAGCCCAAAGAAAGGGGAAAGACATCCCAAAGAAAGCCCAAAGAAAGGGGAAAGAAAGCCCAAAGAAAGGGGAAAGAAAGCTCAAAGAAAGCCCAAAGAAAGGGGAAAGAAAGCCCAAAGAAAGGGGAAAGAAAGCCCAAAGAAAGGGGAAAGAAAGCCCAGAGAAAGCCCAAAGAAAGCCCAAAGAAAGCCCAAAGAAAGCCCAAAGAAAAGGGAAAGAAAGCCCAAAGAAAGGGGAAAGAAAGCGCAAATAAAGCGGAAAGAAGCCCAAAGAAAGGGGAATGACAGCCCAAAGAAAGGGGAAAGAAAGCCCAAAGAAAGGGGAAAGAAAGCCCAAAGAAAGGGGAAAGAAAGCCCAAAGAAAGGGGAAAGAAAGCCCAAGAAAGCCCAAAGAAAGCCCAAAGAAAGTGGAAAGAAAGCCCAAAGAAAGCCCAAAGAAAGCCCAAGAAAAGCCCAAAGAAAGGGGAAAGAAAGCCCAAAGAAAGGGGAAAGAAAGCCCAAGGAAAGCCCAAAGAAAGGGGAAAGAAAGCCCAAAGAAAGGGGAAACAAAGCCCAAAGAAAGGGGAAAGAAAGGGGAAAGAAAGCCCAAAGAAAGGGGAAAGAAAAGGGAAAAAAGCCCAAAGAAAGCCCAAAGAAAGGGGAAAGAAAGCCCAAGGAAAGGGGAAAGAAAGCCCAAAGAAAGGGGAATGACAGCCCAAAGAAAGGGGAAAGAAAGCCCAGAGAAAGGGGGAAGAAAGCCCAAAGAAAGCCCAAAGAAAGGGGAAAGAAAGCCCAAAGAAAGCCCAAAGAAAGGGGAAAGGAAGCGCAAAGAAAGCCCAAAGAAAGGGGAAAGAAAGCCCAAAGAAAGGGGAAAGAAAGCCCAGAGAAAGCCCAAAGAGAGCCCAAAGAAAGCCCAAAGAAAGCCCAAAGAACAGGGAACGAAAGCCCAAAGAAAGGGGAAAGAAAGCCCAAAGAAAGGGGAATGACAGCCCAAAGAAAGGGGAAAGAAAGCCCAAAGAAAGGGGAAAGAAAGCCCAAAGAAAGGGGAAAGAAAGCCCAAAGAAAGTGGAAAGAAAGGGGAAAGAAAACCCAAAGAAACCCCAAAGAAAGCCCAAGGAAAGTCCAAAGAAAGGGGAAAGAAAACCCAAAGAAAGGGGAAAGAAAGCCCAAAGAAAGCCCAAAGAAAGCCCACAGAAAGGGGAAAGAAAGCCCAAAGAAAGGGGAAAGAAAGCCCAAAGAAAGGGGAAAGAAAGCCCAAAGAAAGGGGAAAGAAAGCCCAAAGAAAGCCCAAAGAAAGCCCAAAGAAAGGGGAAAGAAAGCCCAAAGAAAGGGGAAAGAAAGCCCAAAGAAAGGGGAATGACAGCCCAAAGAAACTGGAAAGAAAGCCCAAAGAAAGGGGAAAGAAAGCCCAAAGAAAGGGGAAAGAAAGCCCAAAGAAAGGAGAAAGAAAGCCCAAAGAAATGGGAAAGAAAGCCCAAACAAAGGGGAATGACAGCCCAAAGAAAGGGGAAAGAAAGCCCAAAGAAAGGGGAAAGAAAGCCCAAAGAAAGGGGAAAGAAAGCCCAAAGAAAGGGGAAAGAAAGCCCAAAGAAAGCCCAAAGAAAGCCCAAAGAAAGTGGAAAGAAAGGGGAAAGAAAGCCCAAAGAAAGCCCAAAGAAAGCCCACAGAAAGCCCAAAGAAATCCCAAAGAAAGCCCAAAGAAAGCCCAAAGAAATGTCAAAGAAAGGGGAAAGAAAGCCCAAAGAAAGGGGAAAGAAAGCCCAAAGAAAGGGGAATGACAGCCCAAAGAAAGGGGAAAGAAAGCCCAAAGAAATCCCAAAGAAAGTGGAAAGAAAGGGGAAAGAAAGCCCAAAGAAAGCCCAAAGAAAGCTCAAGGAAAGCCCAAAGAAAGGGGAAAGAAAGCCCAAAGAAAGGGGAATGACAGCCCAAAGAAAGGGAAAAGAAAGCCCAAAGAAAGGGGAAAGAAAGGAGAAAGAAAGCCCAAAGAAAGGGGAAAGAAAGCCCAAAGAAAGCCCAAAGAAAGGGGAAAGAAAGCGCAAAGAAATACCAAAGAAAGGAGAAAGAAAGCCCAAAGAAAGGGGAAAGAAAGCCCAAAGAAAGGGGAAAGAAAGCCCAAAGAAAGGGGAAAGACAGCCCAAAGAAAGGGGAAAGAAAGCCCAAAGAAAGGGGAAAGAAAGCCCAAAGAAAGCCCTAAGAAAGGGGAAAGAAAGCCCAAAGAAAAGGGAAAGAAAGCCCAAAGAATGCCCAAAGAAAGCGGAAAGAAAGCCCAAAGAAAGCCTAAAGAAAGCCTAAAGAAAGCCTAAAGAAAGGGGAAACAAAGCCCAAAGAAAGGGGAAAGAAAGCCCAAAGAAAGCCCAAAGAAAGCCCAAAGAAAGTGGAAAGAAAGGGGAAAGAAAGCCCAAAGAAAGCCCAAATAAATCCCAAAGAAAGCCCACAGAAAGCCCAAAGAAAGCCCAAAGAAAGGGGAAAGAAAGCCCAAAGAAAGGGGAAAGAAAGCCCAAAGAAAGCCCAAAGAAAGCCCAAAGAAAGTGGAAAGAAAGGGGAAAGAAAGCCCAAAGAAAGCCCAAATAAATCCCAAAGAAAGCCCACAGAAAGCCCAAAGAAAGCCCAAAGAAAGCCCAAAGAAAGCCCAAAGAAAGCCCAAAGAAAGGCCAAAGAAAGGGGAAAGAAAGCCCAAAGAAAGGGGAAAGAAAGCCCAAAGAAAGGGGAAAGAAAGCCCAAAGAAAGGGGAAAGAAAGCCCAAAGAAAGGGGAAAGAAAGCCCAAAGAAAGCCCAAAGAAAGTGGAAAGAAAGGGGAAAGAAAGCCCAAAGAAAGACCAAGGAAAGCCCAAAGAAAGGGGAAAGAAAGCCCAAAGAAAGGGGAATGACAGCCCAAAGAAAGGGGAAAGAAAGCCCAAAGAAAGGGGAAAGAAATCCCAAAGAAAGGGGAAAGAAAGCCCAAAGTAAGGGGAAAGAAAGCCCAAAGAAAGCCCAAAGAAAGGGGGAAGAAAGCCCAAAGAAAGCCCAAAGAAAGGGGGAAGGAAGCCCAAAGAAAGGGGAAAGAAAGCCCAAAGAAAGTGGAAAGAAAGGGGAAAGAAAACCCAAAGAAACCCCAAAGAAAGCCCAAGGAAAGTCCAAAGAAAGGGGAAAGAAAACCCAAAGAAAGGGGAAAGAAAGCCCAAAGAAAGCCCAAAGAAAGCCCACAGAAAGGGGAAAGAAAGCCCAAAGAAAGGGGAAAGAAAGCCCAAAGAAAGGGGAAAGAAAGCCCAAAGAAAGGGGAAAGAAAGCCCAAAGAAAGCCCAAAGAAAGGGGAAAGAAAGCCCAAAGAAAGGGGAATGACAGCCCAAAGAAAGGGGAAAGAAAGCCCAAAGAAAGGGGAAAGAAAGCCCAAAGAAAGGAGAAAGAAAGCCCAAAGAAAGGGGAAAGAAAGCCCAAAGAAATGGGAAAGAAAGCCCAAACAAAGGGGAATGACAGCCCAAAGAAAGGGGAAAGAAAGCCCAAAGAAAGGGGAAAGAAAGCCCAAAGAAAGGGGAAAGAAAGCCCAAAGAAAGGGGAAAGAAAGCCCAAAGAAAGGGGAAAGAAAGCCCAAAGAAAGGGGAAAGAAAGCCCAAAGAAAGCCCAAAGAAAGCCCAAAGAAAGTGGAAAGAAAGGGGAAAGAAAGCCCAAAGAAAGCCCAAAGAAAGCCCACAGAAAGCCCAAAGAAATCCCAAAGGAAAGCCCAAAGAAAGCCCAAAGAAATGTCAAAGAAAGGGGAAAGAAAGCCCAAAGAAAGGGGAAAGAAAGCCCAAAGAAAGGGGAATGACAGCCCAAAGAAAGGGGAAAGAAAGCCCAAAGAAATCCCAAAGAAAGTGGAAAGAAAGGGGAAAGAAAGCCCAAAGAAAGCCCAAAGAAAGCTCAAGGAAAGCCCAAAGAAAGGGGAAAGAAAGCCCAAAGAAAGGGGAATGACAGCCCAAAGAAAGGGGAAAGAAAGCCCAAAGAAAGCCCAAAGAAAGGGGAAAGAAAGCCCAAAGAAAGGGGAAAGAAAGCCCAAAGAAAGCCCAAAGAAAGGGGAAAGAAAGCGCAAAGAAATACCAAAGAAAGGAGAAAGAAAGCCCAAAGAAAGGGGAAAGAAAGCCCAAAGAAAGGGGAAAGAAAGCCCAAAGAAAGGGGAAAGACAGACCAGAGAAAGGGGAAAGAAAGCCCAAAGAAAGGGGAAAGAAAGCCCAAAGAAAGCCCAAAGAAAGGGGAAAGAAAGCCCAAAGAAAAGGGAAAGAAAGCCCAAAGAATGCCCAAAGAAAGCGGAAAGAAAGCCCAAAGAAAGCCTAAAGAAAGCCTAAAGAAAGCCTAAAGAAAGGGGAAACAAAGCCCAAAGAAAGGGGAAAGAAAGCCCAAAGAAAGGGGAAAGAAAGCCCAAAGAAAGGGGAAATACAGCCCAAAGAAAGGGGAAAGACATCCCAAAGAAAGCCCAAAGAAAGGGGAAAGAAAGCCCAAAGAAAGGGGAAAGAAAGCTCAAAGAAAGCCCAAAGAAAGGGGAAAGAAAGCCCAAAGAAAGGGGAAAGAAAGCCCAAAGAAAGGGGAAAGAAAGCCCAGAGAAAGCCCAAAGAAAGCCCAAAGAAAGCCCAAAGAAAGCCCAAAGAAAAGGGAAAGAAAGCCCAAAGAAAGGGGAAAGAAAGCGCAAATAAAGCGGAAAGAAGCCCAAAGAAAGGGGAATGACAGCCCAAAGAAAGGGGAAAGAAAGCCCAAAGAAAGGGGAAAGAAAGCCCAAAGAAAGGGGAAAGAAAGCCCAAAGAAAGGGGAAAGAAAGCCCAAGAAAGCCCAAAGAAAGCCCAAAGAAAGTGGAAAGAAAGCCCAAAGAAAGCCCAAAGAAAGCCCAAGAAAAGCCCAAAGAAAGGGGAAAGAAAGCCCAAAGAAAGGGGAAAGAAAGCCCAAGGAAAGCCCAAAGAAAGGGGAAAGAAAGCCCAAAGAAAGGGGAAACAAAGCCCAAAGAAAGGGGAAAGAAAGGGGAAAGAAAGCCCAAAGAAAGGGGAAAGAAAGGGGAAAGAAAGCCCAAAGAAAGCCCAAAGAAAGGGGAAAGAAAGCCCAAGGAAAGGGGAAAGAAAGCCCAAAGAAAGGGGAAATAAAGCCCAAAGAAAGGGGAAAGAAAGCCCAGAGAAAGGGGGAAGAAAGCCCAAAGAAAGCCCAAAGAAAGGGGAAAGAAAGCCCAAAGAAAGCCCAAAGAAAGGGGAAAGGAAGCGCAAAGAAAGCCCAAAGAAAGGGGAAAGAAAGCCCAAAGAAAGGGGAAAGAAAGCCCAGAGAAAGCCCAAAGAGAGCCCAAAGAAAGCCCAAAGAAAGCCCAAAGAACAGGGAACGAAAGCCCAAAGAAAGGGGAAAGAAAGCCCAAAGAAAGGGGAATGACAGCCCAAAGAAAGGGGAAAGAAAGCCCAAAGAAAGGGGAAAGAAAGCCCAAAGAAAGGGGAAAGAAAGCCCAAAGAAAGTGGAAAGAAAGGGGAAAGAAAACCCAAAGAAACCCCAAAGAAAGCCCAAGGAAAGTCCAAAGAAAGGGGAAAGAAAACCCAAAGAAAGCCCAAAGAAAGCCCACAGAAAGGGGAAAGAAAGCCCAAAGAAAGGGGAAAGAAAGCCCAAAGAAAGGGGAAAGAAAGCCCAAAGAAAGGGGAAAGAAAGCCCAAAGAAAGCCCAAAGAAAGCCCAAAGAAAGGGGAAAGAAAGCCCAAAGAAAGGGGAAAGAAAGCCCAAAGAAAGGGGAATGACAGCCCAAAGAAACTGGAAAGAAAGCCCAAAGAAAGGGGAAAGAAAGCCCAAAGAAAGGGGAAAGAAAGCCCAAAGAAAGGAGAAAGAAAGCCCAAAGAAATGGGAAAGAAAGCCCAAACAAAGGGGAATGACAGCCCAAAGAAAGGGGAAAGAAAGCCCAAAGAAAGGGGAAAGAAAGCCCAAAGAAAGGGGAAAGAAAGCCCAAAGAAAGGGGAAAGAAAGCCCAAAGAAAGCCCAAAGAAAGCCCAAAGAAAGTGGAAAGAAAGGGGAAAGAAAGCCCAAAGAAAGCCCACAGAAAGCCCAAAGAAATCCCAAAGAAAGCCCAAAGAAAGCCCAAAGAAATGTCAAAGAAAGGGGAAAGAAAGCCCAAAGAAAGGGGAAAGAAAGCCCAAAGAAAGGGGAATGACAGCCCAAAGAAAGGGGAAAGAAAGCCCAAAGAAATCCCAAAGAAAGTGGAAAGAAAGGGGAAAGAAAGCCCAAAGAAAGCCCAAAGAAAGCTCAAGGAAAGCCCAAAGAAAGGGGAAAGAAAGCCCAAAGAAAGGGGAATGACAGCCCAAAGAAAGGGAAAAGAAAGCCCAAAGAAAGGGGAAAGAAAGGAGAAAGAAAGCCCAAAGAAAGGGGAAAGAAAGCCCAAAGAAAGCCCAAAGAAAGGGGAAAGAAAGCGCAAAGAAATACCAAAGAAAGGAGAAAGAAAGCCCAAAGAAAGGGGAAAGAAAGCCCAAAGAAAGGGGAAAGAAAGCCCAAAGAAAGGGGAAAGACAGCCCAAAGAAAGGGGAAAGAAAGCCCAAAGAAAGGGGAAAGAAAGCCCAAAGAAAGCCCTAAGAAAGGGGAAAGAAAGCCCAAAGAAAAGGGAAAGAAAGCCCAAAGAATGCCCAAAGAAAGCGGAAAGAAAGCCCAAAGAAAGCCTAAAGAAAGCCTAAAGAAAGCCTAAAGAAAGGGGAAACAAAGCCCAAAGAAAGGGGAAAGAAAGCCCAAAGAAAGCCCAAAGAAAGCCCAAAGAAAGTGGAAAGAAAGGGGAAAGAAAGCCCAAAGAAAGCCCAAATAAATCCCAAAGAAAGCCCACAGAAAGCCCAAAGAAAGCCCAAAGAAAGGGGAAAGAAAGCCCAAAGAAAGGGGAAAGAAAGCCCAAAGAAAGCCCAAAGAAAGCCCAAAGAAAGTGGAAAGAAAGGGGAAAGAAAGCCCAAAGAAAGCCCAAATAAATCCCAAAGAAAGCCCACAGAAAGCCCAAAGAAAGCCCAAAGAAAGCCCAAAGAAAGCCCAAAGAAAGCCCAAAGAAAGGCCAAAGAAAGGGGAAAGAAAGCCCAAAGAAAGGGGAAAGAAAGCCCAAAGAAAGGGGAAAGAAAGCCCAAAGAAAGGGGAAAGAAAGCCCAAAGAAAGGGGAAAGAAAGCCCAAAGAAAGCCCAAAGAAAGTGGAAAGAAAGGGGAAAGAAAGCCCAAAGAAAGACCAAGGAAAGCCCAAAGAAAGGGGAAAGAAAGCCCAAAGAAAGGGGAATGACAGCCCAAAGAAAGGGGAAAGAAAGCCCAAAGAAAGGGGAAAGAAATCCCAAAGAAAGGGGAAAGAAAGCCCAAAGTAAGGGGAAAGAAAGCCCAAAGAAAGCCTAAAGAAAGCCCAAAGAAAGTGCAAAGAAAGGGGAAAGAAAGCCCAAAGAAAGCCCAAAGAAAGCCCAAGGAAACCCCAAAGAAAGGGGAAAGAAAGCCCAAAGAAAGGGGAAAGAAAGCCCAAAGAAAGCCCAAAGAAAGCTCACAGAAAGCCCAAAGAAAGCCCAAAGAAAGGGGAAAGAAAGGGGAAAGAAAGCCAGAAGAAAGGGGAAAGAAAGCCCAAAGAAAGCCCAAAGAAAGGGGAAAGAAAGCCCAAAGAAAGGGGAAAGAAAGCCCAAAGAAAGGGGAAAGAAAGGGGAAAGAAAGCGCAAAGAAAGCCCAAAGAAAGGGGAAAGAAAGCCCAAAGAAAGGGGAAAGAAAGCCCAAAGAAAGGGGAAAGAAAGCCCAAAGAAAGAACAAAGAAAGGGGAAAGAAAGCCCAAAGAAAGGGGACAGAAAGCTCAAAGAAAGCCCAAAGAAAGGGGAAAGAAAGCCCAAAGAAAGGGGAAAGAAAGCCCAAAGAAAGGGGAAAGAAAGCCCAAAGAAAGGGGAAAGAAAGCCCAGAGAAAGCCCAAAGAAAGCCCAAAGAAAGCCCAAAGAAAAGGGAAAGAAAGCCCAAAGAAAGGGGAAAGAAAGCCCAAAGAAAGGGGAATGACAGCCCAAAGAAAGGGGAAAGAAAGCCCAAAGAAAGGGGAAGAAAGCCCAAAGAAAGGGGAAAGAAAGCCCAAAGAAAGGGGAAAGAAAGCCCAAAGAAAGCACAAAGAAAGGGGAAAGAAATCCTATGAAAGCCCAAAGAAAGTGGAAAGAAAGGGGAAAGAAAACCCAAAGAAAGCCCAAAGAAAGCCCAAGGAAATCCCAAAGAAAGGGCGAAAATAGCCCAAAGAAAGGGGAAAGAAAGCCCAAAGAAAGCCCAAAGAAAGCCCAAAGAAAGCCCACAGAAAGGGGAAAGAAATCCCAAAGAAAGGGGAAAGAAAGCCCAAAGAAAGCCCAAAGAAAGCCCAAAGAAAGCCCAAAGAAAGCCCAAAGAAAGGGGAAAGAAAGCCCAAAGAAAGGGGAAAGGAAGCCCAAAGAAAGGGGAAGAAAGCCCAAAGAAAGGGGAAAGAAAGCCCAAAGAAAGGGGAAAGAAAGCCCAAAGAGAGGGGAAAGAAAGCCCAAAGAAAGGGGAAAGAAAGCCCAAGAAAGCCCAAAGAAAGTGGAAAGAAAGGGGAAAGAAAGCCCAAAGAAAGCCCAAAGAAAGCCCAAGGAAAGCCCAAAGAAAGGGGAAAGAAAGCCCAAAGAAAGGGGAAAGAAAGCCCAAAGAAAGCCCAAAGAAAGGGGAAAGAAAGCCCAAAGAAAGGGGAAACAAAGCCCAAAAAAGGGGAAAGAAAGGGGAAAGAAAGCCCAAAGTAAATGGAAAAAAAGGGGAAAGAAAGCCCAAAGAAAGCCCAAAGAAAGGGGAAAGAAAGCCCAAAGAAAGGGGAAAGAAAGCCCAAAGAAAGCCCAAAGAAAGCCCAAAGAAAGGGGAAATAAAGCCCAAAGAAAGGGGAAAGAAAGCCCAAAGAAAGAGGGAAGAAAGCCCAAAGAAAGCCCAAAGAAAGGGGAAAGAAAGGGGACAGAAAGCCCAAAGAAAGCCCAAAGAAAGCCCAAAGAAAGGGGAAAGAAAGCCCAAAGAAAGGGGAAAGAAAGCCCAAAGAAAGGGGAAAGACAGCCCAAAGAAAGGGGAAAGACACCCCAAAGAAAGCCCAAAGAAAGGGGAAAGAAAGCCCAAAGAAAGGAGAAAGAAAGCTCAAAGAAAGCCCAAAGAAAGGGGAAAGAAAGCCCAAAGAAAGGGGAAAGAAAGCCCAGAGAAAGCCCAAAGAAAGCCCAAAGAAAGCCCAAAGAAAGCCCAAAGAAAAGGGAAAGAAAGCACAAAGAAAGGGGAAAGAAAGCGCAAAGAAAGCCCAAAGAAAGCCCAAAGAAAGTGGAAAGAAAGGGGAAAGAAAGCCCAAAGAAAGCCCAAATAAATCCAAAGAAAGCCCACAGAAAGCCCAAAGAAAGCCCAAAGAAAGCCCAAAGAAAGCCCAAAGAAAGGCCAAAGAAAGGGGAAAGAAAGCCCAAAGAAAGGGGAAAGAAAGCCCAAAGAAAGGGGAAAGAAAGCCCAAAGAAAGGGGAAAGAAAGCCCAAAGAAAGCCCAAAGAAAGTGGAAAGAAAGGGGAAAGAAAGCCCAAAGAAAGACCAAGGAAAGCCCAAAGAAAGCGGAAAGAAAGCCCAAAGAAAGGGGAATGACAGCCCAAAGAAAGGGGAAAGAAAGCCCAAAGAAAGGGGAAAGAAATCCCAAAGAAAGGGGAAAGAAAGCCTAAAGTAAGGGGAAAGAAAGCCCAAAGAAAGCCTAAAGAAAGCCCAAAGAAAGTGGAAAGAAAGGGGAAAGAAAGCCCAAAGAAATCCCAAAGAAAGCCCAAGGAAACCCCAAAAAAAGGGGAAAGAAAGCCCAAAGAAAGGGGAAAGAAATCCCAAGAAAGCCCAAAGAAAGTGGAAAGAAAGGGGAAAGAAAGCCCAAAGAAAGCCCAAAGAAAGCCCAAGGAAAGCCCAAAGAAAGGGGAAAGAAAGCCCAAAGAAAGGGGAAAGAAAGCCCAAAGAAAGCCCAAAGAAAGGGGAAAGAAAGCCCAAAGAAAGGGGAAACAAAGCCCAAAAAAGGGGAAAGAAAGGGGAAAGAAAGCCCAAAGTAAATGGAAAAAAAGGGGAAAGAAAGCCCAAAGAAAGCCCAAAGAAAGGGGAAAGAAAGCCCAAAGAAAGGGGAAAGAAAGCCCAAAGAAATGGGAAAGAAAGCCCAAAGAAAGCCCAAAGAAAGCCCACAGAAAGGGGAAAGAAAGCCCAAAGAAAGGGGAAAGAAAGCCCAAAGAAAGGAGAAAGAAAGCCCAAAGAAAGGGGAAAGAAAGCCCAAAGAAAGCCCAAAGAAAGGGGAAAGAAAGCCCAAAGAAAGGGGAAAGAAAGCTCAAAGAAAGCCCAAAGAAAGGGGAAAGAAAGCCCAAAGAAAGGGGAAAGAAAGCCCAAAGAAAGGGGAAAGAAAGCCCAGAGAAAGCCCAAAGAATGCCCAAAGAAAGGGGAAAGAAAGCCCAAAGAAAAGGGAAAGAAAGCCCAAAGAAAGGGGAAAGAAAGCGCAAAGAAAGCGGAAAGAAGCCCAAAGAAAGGGGAATGACAGCCCAAAGAAAGGGGAAAGAAAGCCCAAAGAAAGGGGAAAGAAAGCCCAAAGAAAGGGGAAAGAAAGCCCAAAGAAAGGGGAAAGAAAGCCCAAGAAAGCCCAAAGAAAGCCCAAAGAAAGTGGAAAGAAAGCCCAAAGAAAGCCCAAAGAAAGCCCAAGAAAAGCCCAAAGAAAGGGGAAAGAAAGCCCAAAGAGAGGGGAAAGAAAGCCCAAGGAAAGCCCAAAGAAAGGGGAAAGAAAGCCCAAAGAAAGGGGAAACAAAGCCCAAAGAAAGGGGAAAGAAAGGGGAAAGAAAGCCCAAAGAAAGGGGAAAGAAAGGGGAAAGAAAGCCCAAAGAAAGCCCAAAGAAAGGGGAAAGAAAGCCCAAGGAAAGGGGAAAGAAAGCCCAAAGAAAGGGGAAATAAAGCCCAAAGAAAGGGGAAAGAAAGCCCAGAGAAAGGGGGAAGAAAGCCCAAAGAAAGCCCAAAGAAAGGGGAAAGAAAGGCCAAAGAAAGCCCAAAGAAAGGGGAAAGGAAGCGCAAAGAAAGCCCAAAGAAAGGGGAAAGAAAGCCCAAAGAAAGCCCAAAGAAGCCCAAGGAAAGCCCAAAGAAAGGGGAAAGAAAGCCCAAAGAAAGGGGAAAGAAAGCCCAAAGAAAGGAGAAAGAAAGCCCAAAGAAATGGGAAAGAAAGCCCAAACAAAGGGGAATGACAGCCCAAAGAAAGGGGAAAGAAAGCCCAAAGAAAGGGGAAAGAAAGCCCAAAGAAAGGGAAAGAAAGCCCAAAGAAAGGGGAAAGAAAGCCCAAAGAAAGCCCAAAGAAAGTGGAAAGAAAGGGGAAAGAAAGCCCAAAGAAAGCCCAAAGAAAGCCCACAGAAAGCCCAAAGAAATCCCAAAGAAAGCCCAAAGAAAGCCCAAAGAAATGTACAAAGAAGGGGAAAGAAAGCCCAAAGAAAGGGAAAGAAAGCCCAAGAAAGGGGAATGACAGCCCAAAGAAAGGGGAAAGAAAGCCCAAAGAAATCCCAAAGAAAGTGGAAAGAAAGGGAAAGAAAGCCCAAAGAAAGCCCAAAGAAAGCTCAAGGAAAGCCCAAAGAAGGGGAAAGAAAGCCCAAAGAAAGGGGAATGACAGCCCAAAGAAAGGGAAAAGAAAGCCCAAAGAAAGGGGAAAGAAAGGAGAAAGAAAGCCCAAAGAAAGGGGAAAGAAAGCCCAAAGAAAGCCCAAAGAAAGGGGAAAGAAAGCGCAAAGAAATACCAAAGAAAGGAGAAGAAAGCCCAAAGAAAGGGGAAAGAAAGCCCAAAGAAAGGGGAAAGAAAGCCCAAAGAAAGGGGAAAGACAGCCCAAAGAAAGGGGAAAGAAAGCCCAAAGAAAGGGGAAAGAAAGCCCAAAGAAAGCCCTAAGAAAGGGGAAAGAAAGCCCAAAGAAAAGGGAAAGAAAGCCCAAAGAATGCCCAAAGAAAGCGGAAAGAAAGCCCAAAGAAAGCCTAAAGAAAGCCTAAAGAAAGCCTAAAGAAAGGGGAAACAAAGCCCAAAGAAAGGGGAAAGAAAGCCCAAAGAAAGCCCAAAGAAAGCCCAAAGAAAGTGGAAAGAAAGGGGAAAGAAAGCCCAAAGAAAGCCCAAATAAATCCCAAAGAAAGCCCACAGAAAGCCCAAAGAAAGCCCAAAGAAAGGGGAAAGAAAGCCCAAAGAAAGGGGAAAGAAAGCCCAAAGAAAGCCCAAAGAAAGCCCAAAGAAAGTGGAAAGAAAGGGGAAAGAAAGCCCAAAGAAAGCCCAAATAAATCCCAAAGAAAGCCCACAGAAAGCCCAAAGAAAGCCCAAAGAAAGCCCAAACAAAGCCCAAAGAAAGGGGAAAGAAAGCCCAAAGAAAGGGGAAAGAAAGCCCAAAGAAAGGGGAAAGAAAGCCCAAAGAAAGGGGAAAGAAAGCCCAAAGAAAGGGGAAAGAAAGCCCAAAGAAAGGGGAAAGAAAGCCCAAAGAAAGCCCAAAGAAAGTGGAAAGAAAGGGGAAAGAAAGCCAAAGAAAGACCAAGGAAAGCCCAAAGAAAGGGGAAAGAAAGCCCAAAGAAAGGGGAATGACAGCCAAAGAAAGGGAAAGAAAGCCCAAAGAAAGGGGAAGAAATCCCAAAGAAAGGGGAAAGAAAGCCCAAAGTAAGGGGAAAGAAAGCCCAAAGAAAGCCTAAAGAAAGCCCAAAGAAAGTGCAAAGAAAGGGGAAAGAAAGCCCAAAGAAAGCCCAAGAAAGCCCAAGGAAACCCCAAAGAAAGGGAAAGAAAGCCCAAAGAAAGGGGAAAGAAAGCCCAAAGAAAGCCCAAAGAAAGCTCACAGAAAGCCCAAAGAAAGCCCAAAGAAAGGGGAAAGAAAGGGGAAAGAAAGCCAGAAGAAAGGGGAAAGAAAGCCCAAAGAAAGCCCAAAGAAAGGGGAAAGAAAGCCCAAAGAAAGGGGAAAGAAAGCCCAAAGAAAGGGGAAAGAAAGGGGAAAGAAAGCGCAAAGAAAGCCCAAAGAAAGGGGAAAGAAAGCCCAAAGAAAGGGGAAAGAAAGCCAAAGAAAGGGGAAAGAAAGCCCAAAGAAAGAACAAAGAAAGGGGAAAGAAAGCCCAAAGAAAGGGGACAGAAAGCTCAAAGAAAGCCCAAGAAAGGGGAAAGAAAGCCCAAAGAAAGGGGAAAGAAAGCCCAAAGAAAGGGGAAAGAAAGCCCAAAGAAAGGGGAAAGAAAGCCCAGAGAAAGCCCAAAGAAAGCCCAAAGAAAGCCCAAAGAAAGGGAAAGAAAGCCAAAGAAAGGGGAAAGAAAGCCCAAAGAAAGGGGAATGACAGCCCAAAGAAAGGGGAAAGAAAGCCCAAAGAAAGGGAAGAAAGCCCAAAGAAAGGGGAAAGAAAGCCCAAAGAAAGGGGAAAGAAAGCCCAAAGAAAGCACAAAGAAAGGGGAAAGAAATCCTATGAAAGCCCAAAGAAAGTGGAAAGAAAGGGGAAAGAAAACCCAAAGAAAGCCCAAAGAAAGCCCAAGGAAATCCCAAAGAAAGAGCGAAAATAGCCAAAGAAAGGGGAAAGAAAGCCCAAAGAAAGCCCAAAGAAAGCCAAAGAAAGCCCACAGAAAGGGGAAAGAAATCCCAAAGAAAGGGGAAAGAAAGCCCAAAGAAAGCCCAAAGAAAGCCCAAAGAAAGCCCAAAGAAAGCCCAAAGAAAGGGGAAAGAAAGCCCAAAGAAAGGGGAAAGGAAGCCCAAAGAAAGGGAAGAAAGCCCAAAGAAAGGGGAAAGAAAGCCCAAAGAAAGGGAAAGAAAGCCCAAAGAGAGGGGAAAGAAAGCCCAAAGAAAGGGGAAAGAAAGCCAAGAAAGCCCAAAGAAAGTGGAAAGAAAGGGAAAGAAAGCCCAAAGAAAGCCCAAAGAAAGCCCAAGGAAAGCCCAAAGAAAGGGGAAAGAAAGCCCAAAGAAAGGGGAAAGAAAGCCCAAAGAAAGCCCAAAGAAAGGGAAAGAAAGCCCAAAGAAAGGGGAAACAAAGCCCAAAAAAGGGAAAGAAAGGGGAAAGAAAGCCCAAAGTAAATGGAAAAAAAGGGGAAAGAAAGCCCAAAGAAAGCCCAAAGAAAGGGGAAAGAAAGCCCAAAGAAAGGGGAAAGAAAGCCCAAAGAAAGCCCAAAGAAAGCCCAAAGAAAGGGGAAATAAAGCCCAAAGAAAGGGGAAAGAAAGCCCAAAGAAAGAGGAAGAAAGCCCAAAGAAAGCCCAAAGAAAGGGGAAAGAAAGGGGACAGAAAGCCCAAAGAAAGCCCAAAGAAAGCCCAAAGAAAGGGGAAAGAAAGCCCAAAGAAAGGGGAAAGAAAGCCCAAAGAAAGGGGAAAGACAGCCCAAAGAAAGGGGAAAGACACCCCAAAGAAAGCCCAAAGAAAGGGGAAAGAAAGCCCAAAGAAAGGGGAAAGAAAGCTCAAAGAAAGCCCAAAGAAAGGGGAAAGAAAGCCCAAAGAAATGGGAAAGAAAGCCTAGAGAAAGCCCAAAGAAAGCCCAAAGAAAGCCCAAAGAAAGCCCAAAGAAAAGGAAAGAAAGCCAAAGAAAGGGAAAGAAAGCGCAAAGAAAGCCCAAAGAAAGCCCAAAGAAAGTGGAAAGAAAGGGGAAAGAAAGCCCAAAGAAAGCCCAAATAAATCCCAAAGAAAGCCCACAGAAAGCCCAAAGAAAGCCCAAAGAAAGCCCAAAGAAAGCCCAAAGAAAGGCCAAAGAAAGGGGAAAGAAAGCCCAAAGAAAGGGGAAAGAAAGCCCAAAGAAAGGGGAAAGAAAGCCCAAAGAAAGGGGAAAGAAAGCCCAAAGAAAGCCCAAAGAAAGTGGAAAGAAAGGGGAAAGAAAGCCCAAAGAAAGACCAAGGAAAGCCCAAAGAAAGCGGAAAGAAAGCCCAAAGAAAGGGGAATGACAGCCCAAAGAAAGGGGAAAGAAAGCCCAAAGAAAGGGGAAAGAAATCCCAAAGAAAGGGGAAAGAAAGCCTAAAGTAAGGGGAAAGAAAGCCCAAAGAAAGCCTAAAGAAAGCCCAAAGAAAGTGGAAAGAAAGGGGAAAGAAAGCCCAAAGAAATCCCAAAGAAAGCCCAAGGAAACCCCAAAAAAAGGGGAAAGAAAGCCCAAAGAAAGGGGAAAGAAATCCCAAGAAAGCCCAAAGAAAGTGGAAAGAAAGGGAAAGAAAGCCCAAAGAAAGCCCAAAGAAAGCCCAAGGAAAGCCCAAAGAAAGGGGAAAGAAAGCCCAAAGAAAGGGGAAAGAAAGCCCAAAGAAAGCCAAAGAAAGGGGAAAGAAAGCCCAAAGAAAGGGGAAACAAAGCCCAAAAAAGGGGAAGAAAGGGGAAGAAAGCCCAAAGTAAATGGAAAAAAAGGGGAAAGAAAGCCCAAAGAAAGCCCAAAGAAAGGGGAAAGAAAGCCAAAGAAAGGGGAAAGAAAGCCCAAAGAAATGGGAAAGAAAGCCCAAAGAAAGCCAAAGAAAGCCCACAGAAAGGGAAAGAAAGCCAAAGAAAGGGGAAAGAAAGCCCAAAGAAAGGAGAAAGAAAGCCAAGAAAGGGAAAGAAAGCCCAAAGAAAGCCCAAAGAAAGGGAAAGAAAGCCCAAGAAAGGGGAAAGAAAGCTCAAAGGAAAGCCCAAAGAAAGGGGAAAGAAAGCCCAAAGAAAGGGGAAAGAAAGCCCAAAGAAAGGGAAAGAAAGCCCAGAGAAAGCCCAAAGAATGCCCAAAGAAAGGGGAAAGAAAGCCCAAAGAAAAGGGAAGGAAAGCCCAAAGAAAGGGGAAAGAAAGCGCAAAGAAAGCGGAAAGAAGCCCAAGAAAGGGGAATGACAGCCAAAGAAAGGGGAAAGAAAGCCCAAAGAAAGGGGAAAGAAAGCCCAAAGAAAGGGGAAAGAAAGCCCAAAGAAAGGGGAAAGAAAGCCCAAGAAAGCCCAAAGAAAGCCCAAAGAAGTGGAAAGAAAGCCCAAAGAAAGCCCAAAGAAAGCCCAAGAAAAGCCCAAAGAAAGGGGAAAGAAAGCCCAAAGAGAGGGGAAAGAAAGCCCAATGAAAGCCCAAAGAAAGGGGAAAGAAAGCCCAAAGAAAGGGGAAACAAAGCCCAAAGAAAGGGGAAAGAAAGGGGAAAGAAAGCCCAAAGAAAGGGGAAAGAAAGGGAAAGAAAGCCAAAGAAAGCCCAAAGAAAGGGGAAAGAAAGCCCAAGGAAAGGGGAAAGAAAGCCCAAAGAAAGGGGAAATAAAGCCCAAAGAAAGGGGAAAGAAAGCCCAGAGAAAGGGGAAGAAAGCCCAAAGAAAGCCCAAAGAAAGGGGAAAGAAAGCCAAAGAAAGCCCAAAGAAAGGGGAAAGGAAGCGCAAAGAAAGCCCAAAGAAAGGGGAAAGAAAGCCCAAAGAAAGGGGAAAGAAAGCCCAAGGAAAGGGGAAAGAAAGCCCAAAGAAAGGGGAAAGACACCCCAAAGAAAGCCGAAGAAAGGGGAAAGAAAGCCCAAAGAAAGGGGAAAGAAAGCTCAAAGAAAGCCCAAAGAAAGGGGAAAGAAAGCCCAAAGAAAGGGGAAAGAAAGCCCAAAGAAAGGGAAAGAAAGCCCAAAGAAAGGGGAAAGAAAGCCCAAAGAAAGGGGAAAGAAAGCCCAGAGAAAGCCCAAAGAGAGCCCAAAGAAAGCCCAAAGAAAGCCCAAAGAACAGGGAAAGAAAGCCCAAAGAAGGGGAAAGAAAGCCCAAAGAAAGGGGAATGACAGCCCAAAGAAAGGGGAAAGAAAGCCAAAAGAAAGGGGAAAGAAAGCCCAAAGAAAGGGGAAAGAAAGCCCAAAGAAAGTGGAAAGAAAGAGGAAAGAAAACCCAAGAAACCCCAAAGAAAGCCCAAGGAAAGTCCAAAGAAAGGGGAAAGAAAACCCAAAGAAAGGGGAAAGAAAGCCCAAAGAAAGCCCAAAGAAAGCCCACAGAAAGGGGAAGAAAGCCCAAAGAAAGGGGAAAGAAAGCCAAAGAAAGGGAAAGAAAGCCCAAAGAAAGGGGAAAGAAAGCCCAAAGAAAGCCCAAAGAAAGCCCAAAGAAAGGGGAAAGAAAGCCCAAAGAAAGGGGAAAGAAAGCCCAAAGAAAGGGGAATGACAGCCCAAAGAAAGGGGAAAGAAAGCCCAAAGAAAGGGGAAAGAAAGCCCAAAGAAAGGGGAAAGAAAGCCCAAAGAAAGGGGAAAGAAAGCCCAAAGAAATGGGAAGAAAGCCCAAACAAAGGGGAATGACAGCCCAAAGAAAGGGGAAAGAAAGCCGAAAGAAAGGGGACAGAAAGCCCAAAGAAAGGGAAAGAAAGCCCAAAGAAAGGGGAAAGAAAGCCCAAAGAAAGGGGAAAGAAAGCCCAAAGAAAGCCCAAAGAAAGCCCAAAGAAAGTGGAAAGAAAGGGGAAAGAAAGCCCAAAGAAGCCCAAAGAAAGCCCAAAGAAAGCCCACAGAAAGCCCAAAGAAATCCCAAAGAAAGCCCAAAGAAAGCCCAAAGAAATGTCAAAGAAAGGGGAAAGAAAGCCCAAAGAAAGGGGAAAGAAAGCCAAAAGAAAGGGGAATGACAGCCCAAAGAAAGGGGAAAGAAAGCCAAAGAAATCCCAAAGAAAGTGGAAAGAAAGGGGAAAGAAAGCCCAAAGAAAGCCCAAAGAAAGCTCAAGGAAAGCCCAAAGAAAGGGGAAAGAAAGCCCAAAGAAAGGGGAATGACAGCCCAAAGAAAGGGGAAAGAAAGCCCAAAGAAAGGGGAAAGAAAGGGGAAAGAAAGCCCAAAGAAAGGGGAAAGAAAGCCCAAAGAAAGCCCAAAGAAAGGGGAAAGAAAGCGCAAAGAAATACCAAAGAAAGGAGAAAGAAAGCCCAAAGAAAGGGGAAAGAAAGCCCAAAGAAAGGGGAAAAGAAAGCCCAAAGAAATGGGAAAGACAGCCCAAGAAAGGGGAAAGAAAGCCCAAAGAAAGGGGAAAGAAAGCCAAAGAAAGCCCAAAGAAAGGGGAAAGAAAGCCCAAAGAAAAGGGAAAGAAAGCCCAAAGAATGCCCAAAGAAAGCGGAAAGAAAGCCCAAAGAAAGCCTAAAGAAAGCCTAAAGAAAGCCTAAAGAAAGGGGAAACAAAGCCAAAGAAAGGGGAAAGAAAGCCCAAAGAAAGGGGAAAGAAAGCCCAAAGAAAGGGGAAAGACAGCCCAAAGAAAGGGGAAAGACACCCCAAAGAAAGCCCAAAGAAAGGGGAAAGAAAGCCCAAAGAAAGGGGAAAGAAAGCTCAAAGAAAGCCCAAAGAAAGGGGAAAGAAAGCCCAAAGAAAGGGGAAAGAAAGCCCAAAGAAAGGGAAAGAAAGCACAGAGAAAGCCCAAAGAAAGCCCAAAGAAAGCCCAAAGAAAGCCCAAAGAAAAGGGAAAGAAAGCCCAAAGAAAGGGGAAAGAAAGCGCAAAGAAAGTGGAAAGAAGCCCAAAGAAAGGGGAATGACAGCCCAAAGAAAGGGGAAAGAAAGCCCAAAGAAAGGGGAAGAAAGCCCAAAGAAAGGGAAAGAAAGCCCAAAGAAAGGGGAAAGAAAGCCCAAGAAAGCCCAAAGAAAGCCAAAGAAAGTGGAAAGAAAGCCCAAAGAAAGCCCAAAGAAAGCCCAAGAAAAGCCCAAAGAAAGGGGAAAGAAAGCCCAAAGAAAGGGGAAAGAAAGCCCAAGGAAAGCCCAAAGAAAGGGGAAAGAAACAAAAAGAAAGGGGAAACAAAGCCCAAAGAAAGGGGAAAGAAAGGGGAAAGAAAGCCCAAAGAAAGGGGAAAGAAAGGGGAAAGAAAGCCCAAAGAACCCCAAAGAAAGGGGAAAGAAAGCCCAAGGAAAGGGGAAAGAAAGCCCAAAGAAAGGGGAAATAAAGCCCAAAGAAAGGGGAAAGAAAGCCCAGAGAAAGGGGAAGAAAGCCCAAAGAAAGCCCAAAGAAAGGGAAAGAAAGCCAAAGAAAGCCCAAAGAAAGGGGAAAGGAAGCGCAAAGAAAGCCCAAAGAAAGGGGAAAGAAAGCCAAAGAAAGGGAAAGAAAGCCCAAGGAAAGGGGAAAGAAAGCCAAAGAAAGGGAAAGACACCCCAAAGAAAGCCCGAAGAAAGGGGAAAGAAAGCCCAAAGAAAGGGGAAAGAAAGCTCAAAGAAAGCCCAAAGAAAGGGGAAAGAAAGCCCAAAGAAAGGGGAAAGAAAGCCCAAAGAAAGGGGAAAGAAAGCCCAAAGAAAGGGAAAGAAAGCCCAAAGAAAGGGGAAAGAAAGCCCAGAGAAAGCCCAAAGAGAGCCCAAAGAAAGCCCAAAGAAAGCCAAAGAACAGGGAAAGAAAGCCCAAAGAAAGGGAAAGAAAGCCCAAAGAAAGGGGAATGACAGCCCAAAGAAAGGGGAAAGAAAGCCCAAAGAAAGGGGAAAGAAAGCCCAAAGAAAGGGGAAAGAAAGCCCAAAGAAAGTGGAAAGAAAGGGGAAAGAAAACCCAAAGAAACCCCAAAGAAAGCCCAAGGAAAGTCCAAAGAAAGGGGAAAGAAAACCCAAAGAAAGGGGAAAGAAAGCCCAAAGAAAGCCCAAAGAAAGCCCACAGAAAGGGAAAGAAAGCCCAAAGAAAGGGAAAGAAAGCCCAAGAAAGGGGAAAGAAAGCCCAAAGAAAGGGGAAAGAAAGCCCAAAGAAAGCCCAAAGAAAGCCCAAAGAAAGGGGAAAGAAAGCCCAAAGAAAGGGGAAAGAAAGCCCAAAGAAGGGGAATGACAGCCAAAGAAAGGTGAAAGAAAGCCCAAAGAAAGGGGAAAGAAAGCCCAAAGAAAGGGGAAAGAAAGCCCAAAGAAATGGGAAAGAAAGTCCAAACAAAGGGAATGACAGCCCAAAGAAAGGGGAAAGAAATCCCAAAGAAAGGGGAAAGAAAGCCCAAAGAAAGGGGAAAGAAAGCCCAAAGAAAGGGAAAGAAAGCCCAAAGAAAGGGAAAGAAAGCCAAAGAAAGCCCAAAGAAAGCCCAAAGAAAGTGGAAGAAAGGGGAAAGAAAGCCCAAAGAAAGCCCAAAGAAAGCCCAAAGAAAGCCCACAGAAAGCCCAAAGAAATCCCAAAGAAAGCCCAAAGAAAGCCCAAAGAAATGTCAAAGAAAGGGGAAAGAAAGCCCAAAAGAAAGGGGAAAGAAAGCCCAAAGAAAGGGGAATGACAGCCCAAAGAAAGGGGAAAGAAAGCCCAAAGAAATCCCAAAGAAAGTGGAAAGAAAGGGGAAAGAAAGCCCAGAGAAAGCCCAAAGAAAGCTCAAGGAAAGCCCAAAGAAAGGGGAAAGAAAGCCCAAAGAAAGGGGAATGACAGCCCAAAGAAAGGGGAAAGAAAGCCAAAGAAAGGGGAAAGAAAGGGGAAAGAAAGCCCAAAGAAAGGGAAAGAAAGCCCAAAGAAAGCCCAAAGAAAGGGGAAAGAAAGCGCAAAGAAATACCAAAGAAAGGAGAAAGAAAGCCCAAAGAAAGGGGAAAGAAAGCCCAAAGAAAGGGGAAAGAAAGCCCAAAGAAAGGGGAAAGACAGCCCAAGAAAGGGGAAAGAAAGCCCAAAGAAAGGGGAAAGAAAGCCCAAAGAAAGCCCAAAGAAAGGGGAAAGAAAGCCCAAAGAAAAGGGAAAGAAAGCCCAAAGAATGCCCAAAGAAAGCGGAGAGAAAGCCCAAAGAAAGCCTAAAGAAAGCCTAAAGAAAGCCTAAAGAAAGGGGAAACAAAGCCCAAAGAAAGGGGAAAGAAAGCCCAAAGAAAGCCCAAAGAAAGGGGAAAGAAAGCCCAAAGAAAGGGGAAAGAAAGCCCAAAGAAAGCCCAAAGAAAGCCCAAGAAAGTGGAAAGAAAGGGAAAGAAAGCCCAAAGAAAGCCCAAAATAAATCCCAAAGAAAGCCCACAGAAAGCCCAAAGAAAGCCCAAAGAAAGCCCAAAGAAAGCCCAAAGAAAGCCCAAAGAAAGGCCAAAGAAAGGGGAAAGAAAGCCCAAAGAAAGGGGAAAGAAAGCCCAAAGAAAGGGGAAAGAAAGCCCAAAGAAAGGGAAAGAAAGCCCAAAGAAAGCCCAAAGAAAGTGGAAAGAAAGGGGAAAGAAAGCCCAAAGAAAGACCAAGGAAATCCCAAAGAAAGGGGAAAGAAAGCCCAAAGAAAGGGAATGACAGCACAAAGAAAGGGGAAAGAAAGCCCAAGAAAGGGGAAAGAAATCCAAAGAAAGGGGAAAGAAAGCCCAAAGTAAGGGGAAAGAAAGCCCAAAGAAAGCCTAAAGAAAGCCCAAAGAAAGTGAAAGAAAGGGGAAAGAAAGCCCAAAGAAAGCCAAAGAAAGCCCAAGGAAACCCCAAAGAAAGGGGAAAGAAAGCCCAAAGAAAGGGGAAAGAAAGCCCAAAGAAAGCCCAAAGAAAGCCCACAGAAAGCCCAAAGAAATCCCAAAGAAAGGGGAAAGAAAGGGGAAAGAAAGCCAGAAGAAAGGGGAAAGAAAGCACAAAGAAAGCCAAAGAAAGGGGAAAGAATGCCCAAAGAAAGGGGAAAGAAAGCCCAAAGAAAGGGGAAAGAAAGGGGAAAGAAAGCGCAAAGAAAGCCCAAAGAAAGGGGAAAGAAAGCCCAAAGAAAGGGAAAGAAAGCCCAAAGAAAGGGGAAAGACAGCCCAAAGAAAGCCCAAAGAAAGGGGAAAGAAAGCCCAAAGAAAGGGGACAGAAAGCTCAAAGAAAGCCCAAAGAAAGGGGAAAGAAAGGCCCAAAGAAAGGGGAAAGAAAGCCCAAAGAAAGGGGAAAGAAAGCCCAAAGAAAGGGGAAAGAAAGCCCAGAGAAAGCCCAAAGAAAGCCCAAACAAAGCCCAAAGAAAAGGGAAAGAAAGCCAAAGAAAGGGGAAAGAAAGCCCAAGAAAGGGGAATGACAGCCCAAGAAAGGGGAAAGAAAGCCCAAAGAAAGGGGAAGAAAGCCCAAAGAAAGGGAAAGAAAGCCAAAGAAAGGGGAAAGAAAGCCCAAAGAAAGCACAAAGAAAGAGGAAAGAAAGCCTATGAAAGCCCAAAGAAAGTGGAAAGAAAGGGGAAAGAAAACCCAAAGAAAGCCCAAAGAAAGCCCAAGGAAATCCCAAAGAAAGTGCGAAAATAGCCCAAAGAAAGGGGAAAGAAAGCCCAAAGAAAGCCCAAAGAAAGCCCAAAGAAAGCCCACAGAAAGGGGAAAGAAATCCCAAAGAAAGGGGAAAGAAAGCCAAAAGAAAGCCCAAAGAAAGCCCAAAGAAAGCCCAAAGAAAGCCCAAAGAAAGGGGAAAGAAAGCCCAAAGAAAGGGGAAGAAAGCCCAAAGAAAGGGGAAAGAAAGCCCAAAGAAAGGGGAAAGAAAAGCCCAAAGAGACGGGAAAGAAAGCCCAAAGAAAGGGGAAAGAAAGCCCAAAGAGAGGGGAAAGAAAGCCCAAAGAAAGGGGAAAGAAAGCCCAAGAAAGCCCAAAGAAAGTGGAAAGAAAGGGGAAAGAAAGCCCAAAGAAAGCCCAAAGAAAGCCCAAGGAAAGCCCAAAGAAAGGGAAAGAAAGCCCAAAGAAAGGGAAAGAAAGCCCAAAGAAAGCCCAAAGAAAGGGGAAAGAAAGCCCAAAGAAAGGGGAAACAAAGCCAAAAAAAGGGGAAAGAAAGGGGAAAGAAAGCCCAAGTAAATGGAAAAAAAGGGGAAAGAAAGCCCAAAGAAAGCCCAAAGAAAGGGGAAAGAAAGCCCAAAGAAAGGGGAAAGAAAGCCCAAAGAAAGCCCAAAGAAAGCCAAAGAAAGGGGAAATAAAGCCCAAAGAAAGGGGAAAGAAAGCCCAAAGAAAGAGGGAAGAAAGCCCAAAGAAAGCCCAAAGAAAGGGGAAAGAAAGGGGACAGAAAGCCCAAAGAAAGCCCAAAGAAAGCCAAAGAAAGGGGAAAGAAAGCCCAAAGAAAGGGGAAAGAAAGCCCAAAGAAAGGGGAAAGAAAGCCCAAAGAAAGGGGAAAGACAGCCCAAAGAAAGGGGAAAGACACCCCAAAGAAAGCCCAAAGAAAGGGGAAAGAAGCCCAAAGAAAGGGGAAAGAAAGCTCAAAGAAAGCCCAAAGAAAGGGGAAAGAAAGCCCAAAGAAAGGGGAAAGAAAGCCAAAGAAAGGGGAAAGAAAGCCCAGAGAAAGCCCAAAGAAAGCCCAAAGAAAGCCCAAAGAAAAGGGAAAGAAAGCCCAAAGAAAGGGGAAAGAAAGCGCAAAGAAAGCGGAAAGAAGCCCAAAGAAAAGGGAATGACAGCCCAAAGAAAGGGGAAAGAAAGCCCAAAGAAAGGGGAAAGAAAGCCCAAAGAAAGGGGAAAGAAAGCCCAAAGAAAGGGGAAAGAAAGCCAAGAAAGCCCAAAGAAAGCCCAAAGAAAGTGGAAAGAAAGCCCAAAGAAAGCCCAAAGAAAGCCAAGAAAAGCCCAAAGAAAGGGGAAAGAAAGCCCAAAGAAAGGGGAAAGAAAGCCCAAGGAAAGCCCAAAGAAAGGGGAAAGAAAGCCCAAAGAAAGGGGAAACAAAGCCCAAAGAAAGGGGAAAGAAAGGGGAAAGAAAGCCCAAAGAAAGGGAAAGAAAGGGGAAAGAAAGCCCAAAGAAAGCCCAAAGAAAGGGGAAAGAAAGCCCAAGGAAAGGGGAAGAAAGCCCAAAGAAAGGGGAAATAAAGCCCAAAGAAAGGGGAAAGAAAGCCCAAAGAAAGGGGGAAGAAAGCCCAAAGAAAGCCCAAAGAAAGGGAAAGAAAGCCCAAAGAAAGCCCAAAGAAAGGGGAAAGGAAGCGCAAAGAAAGCCCAAAGAAAGGGGAAAGAAAGCCCAAAGAAAGGGGAAAGAAAGCCCAAGGAAAGGGGAAAGAAAGCCCAAAGAAAGGGGAAAGACACCCCAAAGAAAGCCCAAAGAAGGGGAAAGAAAGCCCAAAGAAAGGGGAAAGAAAGCTCAAAGAAAGCCCAAAGAAAGGGAAAGAAAGCCCAAAGAAAGGGGAAAGAAAGCCCAAAGAAAGGGGAAAGAAAGCCCAAAGAAAGGGAAAGAAAGCCCAAAGAAAGTGGAAAGAAAGCCCAGAGAAAGCCCAAAGAAAGCCCAAAGAAAGCCCAAAGAAAGCCCAAAGAACAGGGAAAGAAAGCCCAAAGAAAGGGAAAGAAAGCCCAAAGAAAGGGGAATGACAGACCAAAGAAAGGGGAAAGAAAGCCCAAAGAAAG
>NW_027043645.1:0-59000 GCF_036013475.1 Columba livia | reverse complement strand
GCTCTGCTGCACACGGCCAATACATTTTCACTGCCCCTGTGCACAAGGTGCTGAACCTGCCTTGGCACAGCCCTGCACTCTGCAGTTCCTCCCTGCTGCTCCAAACTGGGAAGCCGCACACTGGCACACACCCGTGTGTGTGGGTCACACCAGTGCTGAACCGAATGGGATGAGAACTGCAGGTGTCTGGGTCCCCACGCTCCTCCTCGTGCAGCCCCGAGTGCAGCTGCCTTGTTCATGGTGAGCGTGCACCACGGGCTGGTGTGGGGACCTTGTAGTGCCCAGGCCCTTCTCCTCAGGGTCACTGCTCAGCGTGTCAGGTCCTGCTCCATCCTGATCAATGAGGTTGTTCTCCTGCCCCGATACAGAACTGGTCACTGACTCACTGTCTCACTGGTCATGAAGAGGAATGAGATGAGGCCTCCTTCAGACAAATGAAAGAAGCCTCATGTTTCCAGGCCATGTCCTCGTGGCAGACCTGAGATATCCCAATATCTGCAAGGTACCGGCCATCCAGGAGGGTTTGGAGCTCATTGACAACATCTTCCTGACACAGGTGACTGAGGAGTCAGTGGGGTGAGGTGCCCTGTGGGACTTCACACTTACAAACCAGAAAGAGTTGGTCAGGATGGAACAGTCAGGGATGGAAAGTGGAGCTGAGGCTCCTGGGAGATGAGAACAAGGCCAAGAGCAGGATTTCAGGAGAGCAAGCTTTGGCCTGCTGAGGGACCTGCTTGGGTCCTATGGGATATGACCCTTGGTGTCTGCAGAGCTTTTCTCTCCCATTTCCTCCCTCCTCTCTCCCACCTGCTGTTGTGCAGCGTTTTTTACCCTTTCTCAAATACAATATCCCAGAGGTGCTGCCAGCATTACCGAGTGGGTCAGGTTTGGCAAGGAGTGGGTCCATCTTGGAGCAGCTGAAATCCCCTCTGTCTGACACTGGCAAACTCCTGTTGTCTTCCCGGAGAGGTGACAACTGTAGCACACCCACACCTACCCCCAGTTCCAAGACTTTGTCATGTAAACCCAATAGAGAGTGACAATGTGTTGGGTGTTACAAACTACATGATCATGTAGAAGAAATGGACAAGATCTTCTGTCAGCAACTCAAGGAGGAAGTCACCAGTCAATGAGCAGGTTCCTATGGGGAACTGTAATTGCTCTGACATTAACTGGCCTGGCAAAGTGGCAAGTGCCATCAGTCCAAAGGATCTTGGGCCAACTGCTTAACGTGTCTGCATTGTGGGCCAATGAGAGTGATGCTCAACTGGATCTGGAACTGGGAAACAAGGAAGAGCTGGTGAGGGATGTGAACATCAGTGTCCACCTTGGCTGTCATGAGCAGGACACAGTGGGGTCCCCAGGCACCAGAGGGGAGGGAGGAAGGCCAGCAGCAGAGCACAGGCTGGTGGGCTCCAGAGGAGAAGACTTGTCAAACTGGGGGTGCTGATTCAGGTGGTGCCATGGGAAGCAGCTCAGAAGGGTGAAGGAGCTCAGGAAATCTGATCAGCCTTTCAGGACAGGCTGCTCCAAGCACAAGAATGATCTATCTGAGAACCAGCGAAATGAAGCATTTATCTCATGAGGGTGTTTGTCTGAACCGATGGAGCTCCAGGGCACAAAGGCAGCACACAGGAGGTGGAAGCAGGGGAAGCTGAAAAGGAGGAATTTAGAAACCTTGTCCATGGATGTGGGGATGATGCCAAAGCTGCCCTGGACTTGATACCAGCAGGGGAGGCTGAGGGCAGCAAGATGAGCTGATACAGCTTCCTTACCAAAAAAGAATAGACCAGGGTTAAATAGACCTGCGGCTGAAGTTCATAAGAGTAGAATCAGATGGGACTGAGGTTCTTCATGGCTTCTTGCCTCCATCTTCACCAGCAAGGTCTCCTGGGCCCTTTGTTCCTGAAGGCAGGAGTCTGGAGAACACCCAGCAGTGGATGGGGCCTCAAGTCAGGGGTGACCTGAGCAAACTCAGACACCGTTACAGAACAGGAGATGGGTCACTTGACCAGCTCCTGAACACAAGTATCGCTGTGCTGTGGCACCTGAGATTGCCATTAACACCCACCTCTTGGTCCAGAGGAGTGTGACTCCTCTTGAGGTGTCCTGGCCTTTCCCCTTGCTCATATGGTGATTTAGTTACGTACTTTTCTGACATATTCAGTCTTTTCTAGGAGACATTCCACATCAATATGAACTGTAGTCTGCTGATACCACTTGTTCTGAAAACGGAGGTAAGGGCGAGCAGGGAAGGGAATAGAAAAAATTCGGCTTTATTGCTATTTATTATGGAAATGCTCTCTGTTTGGTTATTCCTGAAATCCCCCTTATCATCCACACCAGACTTGAAGCCTTTAGGATAATGATGCACAGACCCTTGGCTTGTAAGAGCATTTTAGATGTTAATGAGCCCTCTGGTGCCATGATCCTAAACTGCAGCTACAGAAAGAATGAACAAACCTCTAATGAAGTGAAAGGCAGAAGCAAACCCCCAAGTTTCTGAGGGTGTTTGGACCCCATGAAGGGCCATCACTGACACAGCTGTGAAGGAAACAACCAGTGCAGGTCCCTGTCCCTGGAGGCTGCTGAAGGAAAGACTTGGAGACACTGGTTCCAGGTGGTGAGGGCCATGTGGAGGTGGCTCTGGTGCCATGTCAGCCCTTGATGCTTGTTCATCACCAGAATGGCTGAGCCCTGACCACTGGGACCTGGTAGATCTATCTCCAATGTTTTTCAAGGCTTTTCCTGTGGTCAGTGTGGGTGTTTTTGTGTTTGGGGGTGGGTTTTATGTCGAGTGCTGTTGCTTTAACTGGTTGTGTTTTTATGATAATTTGTGCAGAAAGGGCAGTCACAGGACAGCACCCAATATGTCAAAACTGATGCTGAATGAAATGCCGTAAAGCCCTGATGAGTTCCCCCTGTGTCTGTGTCTCCTGGAAGGAGTCTGTCCTGAGAAGGGGATGCAGCTCCTGCCACTCTCTGCAGAGGCACATGAGCAGTGTCCATCACCTGGGGACACAAAGGGTGACGTTTGCCCAGACCACCCTTCATCTCACCACCAAGAGCAGGGACAGCGCCTGGGCCCTCCTGGGCACAAGGACAGCCTGGGGGCCAGCAGCACCCCGAAGTCCTTCCTCCAAGGAGTGCTGGGTGCATGGGCAGTGGGTGGGGTGGGACACTGGGGGCCCATGTCACCTCCATGTCACAATGCGACCACGGGGCAATGCTGATGTCACAATGCCCCAGGACAGTATAAAAGGGAGCAGCGTCCCGTGTCTGCTGCCAGAGCTGGCCTGGAGGCAGCCTGAAGACATCGGAGAGGAAGTCCTTGAGGAGCCGGTGGAATCCCTTGACAGGGGCTGAAGGAGGAAGAGCTGGACGAGGCAGCTGGAGTTTCTCCGCTGCAAGGCCATCTCCCAGCAGGGCAACCTTCCAGGTTCATCTGATGGATGATCATCCTTTTCAGCTGGATAGCAGTAGCCAAATGAAGGGAATGCCTTCTTGAGGAGCACTGCAGAGCTCACCGTCCTGATGGAGTGGGGAGCTAGGGTCAGCAGCTGTAGGAAGTGGAATGCAGAGTGGTTTGAAGGGGGCACGGTGCCTCTCCCGGCCACCAGAAGGTAGATGCGTGGTCGGCATAAGGTGATGGAGCGAATGGGTAAGCTGGGCAAGGTTCCAAGTGTTTGTCAGGGATTTCCCCAGCATGCACTGGTAGTGAAAGGAGGGGGAAGGAAAAGAGGGAGAGAGAAGAAGAGGGAGAGGGAGAGAGAGAGAGGGAAGAGGTGAAGCAAGAGGACAAGAGAGAGAAGAGAGAAGAGAGAAGAGAGAAGAGAGAAGAGAGAAGAGAGGAAGAGAGAAGAGAGAAGAGAGGAAGAGGAGGAAGATGAAGAGGAGGAGGAGGAGGAGGAGGAGCAGAAGGAGGAAGAGCAGGAGGAAGAGGGAGAGGGAGGGGGAGAGGGAGAGGAAGAAAGAAGAGGAGGAGAGGAGAGGAGAGGAGAGGAGAGGAGAGGAGAGGAGAGGAGAGGAGAGGAGAGGAGAGGAGAGGAGAGGAGAGGAGGAGAGGAGAGGAGAGGAGAGGAGAGGAGAGGAGAGGAGAGGAGAGGAGAGGAGAGGAGAGGAGAGGAGAGGAGAGGAGAGGAGAGGAGAGGAGAGGAGAGGAGAGGAGAGGAGAGGAGAGGAGAGAAGGGAAGGGAAGGGAAGGGAAGGGAAGGGAAGGGAAGGGAAGGGAAGGAAGGGAAGGGAAGGAGAGAGAAGAGAAGAGAAGAGAAGAGAAGAGAGAAGAGAAGAGAAGAGAAGAGAAGAGAAGAGAAGAGAAGAGAAGAGAAGAGAAGAGAAGAGAAGAGAGAAGAGAAGAGAAGAGAAGAGAAGAGAAGAGAAGAGAAGAGAAGAGAAGAGAAGAGAAGACATCATCATCCTATCATTCTATCCTTCTATTTTTCTGAGGTCTTCTGGGAGGCATGACCAGCCTGTGGGCGAGGAGCCAGGTCTGCTCAAATGCTCAGGGAACAGCCGATCGCCAGTGTTGGGGTCAGGAAGGAATTTTCCCCCGGGGCAGACTGGCCCTGGTCCCCGGGGTTTTTTTGCCTTCCTCTGCAGCATTGAGCATGACCACCTGTCAGAGCTCCTCTGGGCCCTTTTGGCTCGGTTCATGCCCACTGCTCTTGCCCCTCCAAGGCACCACTCGTGCCCTGGCTTTCTCGGGTTCTTTCTCCCCAGGGCAAGTTTGCAGCAGGAGCCAGCTCTCCTCCTTCTCCTTCTTCTATTAACATTTGTAATTTTAATTAAATAAATATAAATATTTAAAAAAAAATAAAATAAAATTCTGTTTCCAGTTGTATCCTTTGTGTATGTGTCCCTGAAAACTGTTTTTGGATCTAAAACCTGTCTGGCATTTCAGTCGAACAGTCCCATCTTTATTGGACTCCTTGTGAGCGTACAGAATAGAGCAGCACAGCACAGCACAGCACAGCATGGTTGTGCTCAGTAGCTGTGCCTGGAGCACGATGAGCTCTGAGCCAGGCCTGAGGACTCCATCCAGGAGAGCCGCTCTCTGCAGGGCAGGGCCCAGGCCCGTCCAGGAGATGGGGCAGAGACAGGCACACACACCTACAACATGGCTCAGGCAGGCACCAGAGGTCCCAGGCTGAGCTGAGACACGGCCCCTGGGCCCCTGCAGGAGATGGTCCCCAGGGAGGCCGGTCCCAGCCACTGAGGCCTTTGAGCACCCCAAGACCCTGTAGACACGGATGGCTGGCAGCTTTGGAGACTGAGTCTTGGCCCAGATGGACCTTCTCTCTGATCAGGACTTTTGCTCTCAGATTCTTTTCTTTAGGTACGTTTTTTCCAAAGCAAAGATCTCAGGCATTACTAACGGGAGAGCAAGGAGAAAAAGAAATCCATGTCACACACCACACACTATCCCATGTGTGTATGAGTTTTGACGCAAATGTCCAAAATGGCAGCAGCTTCCTTACTCTTTCAGTACTCCAAAGAGTATCTCTTAAAGGCTTTCCATAAGTTCTGAACCTCTTCCCACCAATCAAGGTAGGCAAGTAACTCCAAGAAAGGTGCAAGTCAGACAGGAGGTGTGGAAGGTTTACCCTGCGGCTGAAGTGCATTTTGCATCCCCTGTACAGATGGCCAACTGTGGATCTTGGTTTGGGTAGAAAAGGAAACATGACTGCAGTAGCAGCAATGGACTCTTTTTGCTCATTTGGGAAGAGTCATCATTTGCCTGGCTGTGCTTTGGGAATGGATTCAAAGCGAGTCTTATTTCCATGGCGGTCTGTTGGCACTGTCCAGCGCAGCCTATGGCTCTGGTCACACTGGGGATTTTCTCCATGCTGCAGTGGTTGAAACCATCCTGTTATCCCCTCAGAAAAGGCTTTGTGAGCTGGTCCTCCTCGCTGTGGGGCCTCATGGACATCAGCTCTGGTGCAGAGAGGGGACAGCTACCAGGGCTCTTCTCTTGGTTGCAGGGCTGGTTTCTGCCATGACTGGAGAGAAGAGCAGGAGCTTTGTCCTGGAGAGCCCAAAGGGCAGAGAAGGCATCAGGGACAGCCAGCAGCTGTGCCCAGCACGTGGCCACCAAGGGCAGGGACAGCCCCCCCGGAACTCCTGGGCACTGGGACTGCCTTGGGGCCAGCACCCCAAAGGCTTCCTGCAAAGGGTGCTGGGTGGGGCTGTGGTGGGGGGGCTTTGCAGCTTGCCCCTGCTAGGGAAAGGAGGAGAAAGGAAAGAAGGGAAGTGAGGTATAGTTCAGCTGTAAGGGACCTAGAATGACCATCTAGTCCCACTGCATGACCAATTCAAGGCTGATCTAAAGTTAAAACAGGAGTAGTAAGCGCATTGTCCAAATGCCTCTTGAATGCTGAGGCTTGGGGCATCAACCAGCTGTCACAGAATCACAGAATGGTTGGGCTTGAAAGGGACCTCTGGAGATCATCTAGCCCAACCCACCTGCTAAAGCAGGTTCGCCCAGAGCAGATGGCACAGGAAGGTGTCCAGGCGGGTTTTGAATGTCTCCAGAGGAGGACACTCCACAACCTCTCTGGACAGCCTGTTCCAGTGATCAGGCACCCTCACAGTAAAGAGGTTTTTCCTAATATTCAGATGGGACCTCCTATGCTGTGCCCGTTGCCCCTCATCCTATCGTTCAGAAGTCTGTTCCAGTATCTGACCACACTCTCAGTAGAGGGTCAAGTCTGAACTTCCTCTGACCCAGGTTTGCACCATTCACACATGTCCTGTCACTGGATACCAGGGACAAGAGATCAGCACTTCCCTATACACTTCCCTCCTCGGGAACTTTTAGAGGGCAATGAGCTTGCTCATCAGCTTCCTTCTCTCCAAACTAGAGAAATCCAGATTGCTCAGCCACTCCTCAGAGGACATGCCTTCCGGTCGGTCACCAGCTTTGTTGCTCTCTGGGCACATTGGAATACTTCAACATCCTCGTCAAATCGTGGGGCCCAGAACTGCACACAGCACTCAAGGTGAGGCCACAGCAACTCTGAATACAGCAGGATAATCACCTCCTTTGAGCGGTTGGTTCTGCCTCTGTGTGATGTACCCCAGGATGGGATTTGCACTCTTGGCTGCCAGGGCACACACTGCTGACTCTTGTTGAGCCTCCTGTCAACCAGCGCCCCAAGGCTCCTTTCTGCAGGGCTGCTCTCCAGCCAATCCTCTTCCACTTAGACTTGTGCTTGGCATTACTTTATCCCAGGTGCAGTATCTGGCATGTGGACTTGTCAGATTTTATGCCATTGATCATTGCCTAATGCTCCAATCTATCTAGATCGCTCTGCAAGGCTCCTTGTCCCTCAGGATAGTCATCAGCACCTCCGAGGATGGTATGATCAGAAAATTTGCTAATGGTGCATTAAATTCCTGCATCCAGATTATTGATAAAAATATTGGACAGACCTGGCCCTAGGACTGAGTCCTGAGGAACATCACTGGTGGCTTCCCTGAAGAATTTTTTCCTCATATCCAATCTAAACCTCTCCGTGTGAAACTTGAGGGCCATTTCCTCTTGTCCTATCACTTCCTACTTGGGACAAGAGACCAACAACCTCCATGATAAAACCTCCTTTCAGGTAGTTGTAGACAGCGACAAGGTCTCCCCTTAGCCTCCTGTTCTCAAGGCTGAACAGCCCCAGCTCCCTCAACCGCTCCTCGTCAGACTGGTGCTCCAGACCCTTCACCAGCCTTGTCACCCTCCTCTGAACTCTCTCCAGCACCTCAATGTCTTCCTTGCCATGAGGGGCCTAAAACTGACCCCAGGATTCAAGGTGCAGCCTCACCAGTGCCCAGTACAAAGGGATGATCACTTCTCTAGTCCTGCTAAAGCTCTGATTGAATCAAGGCTTGAACACCTTGGTGTGACCAGTTGGTGACAGGTTGGACTGCAGACTCCTGAGGTCCCTTCAACCTCAGTTCTCCTTCATGATCCCATTGTGATGTTGGGCTCTGTTTCAGACTGGAGCAGAGCAGGCGATGATGGGGCAGGATCCACCTGTGCTGTAGGTGACCATCTGAACCAACATCTCAGCCAGGGAAACCAGCCAACCCCTCAGTGTGACTCGCTCTGGGCAACGTGTGAGGAGTCCCTGGGCAGGGAAGGTTCAGAGGGCATGGGGCGCTGTGCAAGACACAACATGATCTTGGCTTAATGCTTGAAGGCCATCAGAAGTCAGTTAATGAAAGAGTATTCCAGAACTGGGGCTGGCTTTAGGACACAAATGTCTTCAGCTCCCAGGGACACAAACACCTGGTGCCAGTGTAGATGCCCCGGAACCCCTGCCCAGGCTCCACCTGCACTGCAAGGTGCTCTGGTCTCCCCAGGTCCTGTGTGAGAGATGCCAATCCCAGGCCAGCACCTCAGGTACACTGGGCCCCTAAAATGGCCCTGGCTGTTTATGGTGAGACAGCTGATGAAAGATGTACTAAGGGTACGAGAAGAAATATTGGTCTTCCCCTGTACTTCTATTACCAACACTCTATTATTTTCATCTCCCTCGTCATTCAGGAGTTCCCAGCTCTCCTGATTAAATGTCCCTGTCCAAGGACAACTTTCCAGCACTGTCTGGACGTTTGCCCTTCCCAGTGCTCTCAGGTTTCTCCTCCACTTGCTCTTTGGTCATTCAGTGGCCTCTCAACTGTCTGGTTTCTGCTTTGAGCTTCAGGGAGTTACAAACTTGCCCCATTCTTCAGAGCTCTAATTAACATGGCAGTCAACAAGTTCATTGTGTTTATTTCTATCCTCTCCCATCTCTCTGTCTAAACCAGTTCTTGTGTGGGTGTCCCTTGTGGATGCTGGACCTCATCAGATCCAGCTTACACACACAGCTGAGGAAAGTGTTTTGCTGTTTATTAAACTGATGTAGGAAAAGTGATGCAATCTGTGGTGGCCAATGAGGGAACCGGCAGACTGGGGGTGGGGGTGAGGAGCCAGGTTGTCCATACAGTGTCCAGCCTCAAGGACTGTTCTCCTGCCTGTCCAGATGTCTTCAGGACACCCTCGGGATCAGTGTCCAGTGTAGAATGCTGCTGTCGCTTCTTCTATACACTGAAAAATGATAGAAAACAAGCTTGAAATAATAAACCTCCTTCATTAAATCTTCTTTGAAACCTTCATCAGCAAGTGTCCCATTGAAACCTCTCCAGTTAGTTCTACATGTCTGGAAGATTTGAATGAAATTAAAGAAAGAAGCATTGCTCGTTAGGTCTTTCTGTGTTTTAATGAGCCCCGTGGCGTATTTGGAGCTGAGTCCATGAACCTCAGATACCAAGGACAGGCTGAAGAATCTGCTCAAGAAGTCCAAGTCAGAACAAACTCCAAAGTACCTTGAAGCATTAATGGCCCCACTGAGGGCTGTTACTGACAAAGCCTCCCCAGGGACTCGTTAGAGCAGATAATTGGAGGCAGTGATTGCATCAGGCAAAGGCAAAGTGCAGCAGCTCTGATGCTGAGAAAGCCCTTGGTTTGTCTGATGAAGGACAATGGCCAAGCCTTGAGCCCCTGCCCCTGGGAAGGGAGATCCTGTCCCTCACAGGTGGCTCAGGTTCTTCCTGGGGCTGTGGGGAGCGCGATGCCCAGTGCAGGACAATGGTGTGACACTCCCTGGGGGTGCAAGGAGGCAATGGGGTGCCATGGCCATGACAATGATGTGTCTCTTCTTAGGCCTCGGTGGCAGGGACATCAGCCATAGCCAAGGGGACAAAGACCTTGGCTCTTGCAGGGACATCCAGTGTCACCCTTGGCCATCTCCACCACAGTCCATCCTACACTGTCCCATGCCTGTGGCTGTTTCCCCACAGGCTGCAGACACCCCATGCGCTTCCCCACCTTGTTCTCAGCCCAGTGTGTCCCCACCTGTGCTGCTGTCTCTCCATCCTCACCAGCTGTTCTTGAAACACAAAGTCATGGCTGATCCAGAGTCCTTCTGAATGACCACAGCACTGCACTCAGAATGACATTTCTTTATCCTGAGCTCCACTCTGGATCTCCAGAGCTGCAGTGTCTGATGGTTTTCCTTTCTCATGCTGTTTCCCAATACAAAAAAAAAAAAGTGCCATCATCTTGGAAAGTGATTTTCAAGAGTTCTTGAGCCACTATTATCCTTTCCTGTCAATGTTCTACCCCAGCCAGCAACTAAGACCACAATAGCTGCTCACATACTCCCCCAACCTATTAAGTGCGATATGGAAGATAACCAAAGGGAATGGAGAAACCCGTGGGTTCAGAAACAGCATTTTAATAAGACAATAAAAATAGTATAATATACTACTACTATGTATATAATTAAATGAAATGAAACTTAAAAATTAAAATGATTCTATGAAACACTAGTTCAAAAATCTATGTTTTCATTGTACAGATGAGATGTAAACACATGGCTCAGGGCTCTTCCTGGGACCGTGGGATGTGGGTGTGCAAGGCCCAGGGAAGGACAACACTGGGACAACAACTTCCAGCTTCCCCATGGGGCTGCAAGGAGGCACCGAGGCCCCAGTGCCATGAGGACAACATGTCTTCTCTTAGACTTTTTTGCAGAGACAACTGCCCTGGCCAAGGGGACAGAGACCTGGGTTCTGTGGGTCCCTTCCAGCCTTACAGCGCCCTTTGCCATCTCCACCACAGGCTGTTCCACACGGTGCTACCCCTGCCCCTCTTTCCCTGCAGGCTGCAGACACCCATCTCGCTTCCCCACCTGCTCTCACCCAGCATTTCTGCACCTTCACTGCTGTGTCTGCACCCTCACTGGCTGCTCTTTGGAACACAAACCATGGGCTGATCCAGCTCCCTCTGGGTCACCTCTTGCACCACAGCACTGCCCTTCCAGTGACATTTCTTACTCCTGATAACCAGTCCCACTTCCCAATCTGCACTTGGTGGTTTGTTTTTTTTTCTCTGCTGCTTTTTCCCACTACTTGAGAAAGCTTCACCACCTCAGAAACTGCCCATCAAGCAGAGATCCCAACCTGTTATTCTTCATGTGGTCTTGCACTTGACCAGAGAGAAGTAACCTCCCCATGATCTCTTAAATCCCGTGAGTGCTGCTGGCCTTTCAGCTTCTGTGATACACACGACCATGTCCCTGCTGCTGTCCCGTCATGTTCTCAGGCGGGATGGATGTGACAACCTGTCTCCAAGATCTCTTCCTGGGTAGGATCTGTCATACTTAGGCTGAGGTTCTTTCCCAGCCATGTCCCTGCTGCTGGGCTGTCACCTCCAGAGACAGAACTGACCTCACTGTCCCCTTCAGAGCCACATGATTCTGACTGGATTATGAGTGTCTGAGACACATGTAACCTCATAATACCACAACCATCCATTCCCCCTCCTTAGCACCCAGGACCTGACAAAGACAGAAGCACATTCCTATACCTGCCCCTCTTTCCCACAGGCTGTAGACACCCATCTCACTTCCCCGCCTTGTTCAAATTCGTCAAATATATTTCCTACTCACAATGTAAGTGAAAAGCACTCCTCACTGGAACTGCTTTTTTTTATGTTAACACCTTCTATATCTCTATACCTATTCTCTCTCCTGAAACCTCTCCAAGGCAAAAATTCTGTCAAACCACAGAATAACTCAGGTTTGCAGAGAGCCCTTGTCTCACTCTTCTTGTCTCACTCTCCTGCTCAGGGTGAACCAGGTGAGGTTGCTCAAGGCCTCCACCAGGTTTGCATCATCCTCAAAGGCACTGAAAGTGCTCTCTGATACATCATAGAAGGGGAGAATAGAGATGTTCAACAGTGTTGGTCCAAGTGCTGGTCACTGGGAGATGACACCAGTATCTGGCTGCACACAGGACTTTGTACCACTGATGATATTTGGGCTTGATGGTTCAGCCAACTTCCCATCCAGCATCCACTTCTTGAGCCCCATCAGCACCACTCTGGCCAGAAGGAGACCATGGCTGAGCCTTGCAAACGCCCTGTACACAACATGCCTTTCCTTCCCCTGTCCATTTGGGTTCAGCAATCCCTTCCTTGTCCTTCACATTCCTGGAAATGGCTTCAGGAGGCTTGTCCCATCCCCTTCCCAAGGAGGGAGGTAGGGTGGCCAGTCTGTTATTCTTCCCATTCCTGTTTGTGCTCTTCTTGAAGATGGGACTGAGTTCTGCATTTTTTAAGGACCCCAGAACCTCTGGTTTCTAGGGCACTTTTGAGAGCACAATGTGGAATCAAGGGCAAGGGTGATGTAGCAGACAAGAGCACTTGCAATGATCCTGTCCAAAGCAGCTGAGATGAATCTCACTGATCCAGGGGGGTTTGTTCCTGAAGTCACACACAGAAATGTCAGGGTTCTGTGAGGTGTCCACATCAGAGCTGGTCTCAGGACTCCTTATGCACCCAGGGATGTTCAGAGACAGAGTCTGTCCCTTTTACACACAGAGGCAGGAGTCACAGTGTCCCTCTGGCCTCCTGTTGCCACTCCAAAGAGACAGGAGACACCTCGTCCCTGTGGTGTGTCACCTGCTCTGCACTCATCTGAGATGTCCAACATCATGAGGAATGGACATGGAGACCCCAGATCAAGGATGCATATCCCAGTGCTGCATTCAGGTGGTTTCCCAATGTGATGTGGCCTCAAGCCACTCTCTGTGCCACGGACCTTCATGGACCCCAAGGAATAGTTGATGGTGTTTATGCTCGCTCACATTCATGTCACCTCAGGTACATGATGTGAGTGCTCACATCTCATCTGTACAAAGCAAATAGGGACTGCTGAACTATTCATTGCGTGCCCATCCATGGAGGGAAGAACAACCTCTGTGGGTGAGAAGCCAGTGCTGTGAATGGTGGTTGTGAAGGGCCAGTCGATGATGATTGACCTGAGGCTCATTCCATGGGATGTCCAGTGCACAGGGGCACAGCCCAGCCCCTGCTCTGCTGGTCCTGCAGGTCTCTGGCAGGAGCCTGGCTGTGAGAGGACACTGCTGTGTGCCAGCCCTGCACACACACGCTCTTTTTTTCTGTACCCTGGGGTTTGCGTCTGTGGCCACTTCCTTGGGCATGTTCTAGAAGAACTGCCACACAGCAGGACGGTGACCAAGCTGCCAGAGCACTCAGGCCTTGCAGCAACACCAGGGATGAGAAGGAGAGTGTGGGAGTGGAACCAGAACAGCTCTGGAAGAACAAGCGCTGCTGCTCCCTGGCCAGGCTACCAGGATGGACTCTTTTCCCCTCCTCCCATTGACAAAGAGTTAGTCCCTGCAGCTCAAAATAGGACTTGGAGGAAGAATCTCAGAGAAAAAAAGTAACAGCAGAGACCTTTATCTTGCAGAGAGCATGGCTTCATATTTATACAGGCAGTGGGTTTGAAAAACAACAGACAATAAATTAGAAAGGGGATGAGAAAAATATCATGATTTATTAAAAAAAAAGACAACACCACCACACACACACACACAGAAGTCTGAGCTTCTAATGAGTTACATTAAAACTGTTATCTCTCAAAGAGCCAATGACGGACACTTTATTATTTGTGAAAAGCACCCCGCCATTAGTTTATTCAGGGCATCCTTGAGCTCCTGGTTCCTCATGCTGTAGATGAGGGGGTTCACTGCTGGAGGCACCACTGAGTACAGAACAGACACCAGCAGGTCCAGGGATGGGGAGGAGATGGAGGGGGGCTTCAGGTAGGCAAACATGGCAGTGCTGATGAACAGGGAGACCACGGCCAGGTGAGGGAGGCAGGTGGAAAAGGCTTTGTGCCGTCCCTGCTCAGAGGGGATCCTCAGCACGGCCCTCAAGATCTGCACATAGGACACCACAATGAACACAAAACAAGTAAAACCTAAACAGGCACTGACCACAAGAAGCCCAAGTTCCCTGAGGTAGGAGTGTGAGCAGGAGAGCTTGAGGATCTGGGGGATTTCACAGAAGAACTGGCCCAGGGCATTGCCCTTGCACAGGGGCAGTGAAAATGTATTGGCCGTGTGCAGCAGAGCAGTGAGAAACCCAGTGGCCCAGGCAGCTGCTGCCATGTGGACACAAGCTCTGCTGCCCAGGAGGGTCCCGTAGTGCAGGGGTTTGCAGATGGCAACGTAGCGGTCGTACGACATGACTGTGAGGAGACAATACTCTGCTGTGATCAAGAAGAGAAACAAAAAGAGCTGTGTCGCACATCCCAAGTATGAGATGGCCCTTGAATCCCAGAGGGAATTGGCCATGGATTTGGGGACAGTGGTGGAGATGGAGCCCAGGTCGAGGAGGGCGAGGTTGAGCAGGAAGAAGTACATGGGGGTGTGGAGGTGCTGGTCCCAGGCTATGGTGGTGATGATGAGGCCGTTGCCCAGGAGGGCAGCCAGGTAGATGCCCAGGAAGAGCCAGAAGTGCAAGAGCTGCAGCTCCCGTGTGTCTGTGAACGGCAGGAGGAGGAACTGGCTGATGGAGCTGCTGTTGGACATTGGCTGCCTGTGGGCATGAGGACCTGTGCATGGAGGAAAAGACAGTGACAAGTTAGGGGAGGTTTCTCTGGGGAAAATATCATGTTGTTTATCATGGAAAACGCCCTCCCCGACAGAGGGATGTTTCAGCTCATTCTCTCTTTCTACCAAGTGAGAAAAAACAGTTTATCACAGTTTAAAATGCAGCTTGGGCATCTGGTTTCCATGAACACACCTCTGGGGCAAAACCCCCTGAGTTGGTGTCATAACAAAAACTGACCCACACTCACACCCCAACCCCGGAGAGCAAGAGCACCAGGGACAGGTGGAGAAACAGGGAAGGACACTGCAGTGCTACCAGAAAATAAAGCAAGGACAGAAAGGCAGACGGGCAGTCTGTGGAACCTTCTCCTGACCCGGCTGTGCTGCTGCCACTCACATAATGACACTGGAGAGCAAGTACTTTTAGCACCTTATTTGAGTACCACGTTCCAGGAACCCTTCACCTGGAGGTCCAGCTGCTGAGGTGGAGACTCGTGACCTGGACCCCATGGCTTTGGGGCAGAGGGTCTGCTGGGGAGGAGAAGAGACTGGGTGTTGCACTGGGAAATGTGTCTGCACTGCAGGGGATTGCAGGGGGGTTCCTAAATCCCGTCCCTGGCATATCTGGTAGGAGCTCCCACTCCCTGCCCATGTCTGTGCTGCCTGCAGCTGTGTCTCTGTCCCTGGTCTGCTCCCTGTCAGTGTCACAGACCCCGTCCCACCCGCTGTGTGCTCAGCTCTGTCCTGCTCACACCTCCTGGCACTGCCCAGGGGCAGCTCTGTGTGTGCAGGGGCTCAGGAGCAGCTCAGACCAGTCCTAACGAGAACTGGGGTCTCAGTGTCTGCTCCAAAGAGAGAAATAAATCCCCATCTCCCACTGCACACCCAGCCAATCAAGAGTGGAAAACTGAAAGCACAGACCCCTTCCCTTGCAGCTGTTCCTGTGTTGATGTTGTTGTTCAGAAGGACCCTCTGCCATGTCTGTGGGGGGATCTGGAGCTCTGAGCAGCCCTGACCCACACAGCCCCCTTCAACCCCACAAGCTCCCTGCCTGCCCTGCCGGGGGTCGCTGCTTCCACCCACAGCTGCTGCCGTGGGATCTCCCGGGCAGGCTGAGCGCTGACCCTGGCAGGCGGCAGAGTCCCTGCCCGGCACAGCCCTGGGGTGCAGGGACCCTGCTCTGCAGGACAGCCCTGGGCACCCCTGGGTGCTCACCCGGCTTCACAGCTGTTCAACATGGCCTGACAAGAGCCCCGTCCTTACAGACCCCACAAGCTGTGCCTGTGCCAGTTTCAGGAGATGCCTCCAGGAGCTACAGCTGCACTGCCCTGCACCCACAGACTTACCATGGCGAGGGCTGCAAAGGTTTCTCCTCCAGTGAGCTCTCAGTCATCCTCCCAGTCCTGACCACCGTTAATCTCTCTCTGCCTTGCTCGTCTCCTGAGATCCCCAGGCAGAGCCCTCAGCCCTGCTGCGTGTGCAGAGGAGCTGCTCCTGGGCAGAGCTGTCTCTCTGCAGCGCTGCCGCTGCCATGAGCTCCCTGTGTCCCAGGAGCCCAGCCCAGCTCAGCAGCACAGGAGCAGCCCAAGGCGCTTTAATGACCCCTCTGGTGGGTTTGGTGCTGAGTCCATGGACCTCAGACCCTGAGGGGAAGCTGAAGAAACTTCTCAGAAAGTCCAAGTCAGATGCAAACTCCAAAGTTTCTTGCAATGTTAATGGGTCCCACTGAGGGAAACAACTGAGAAACTGTCCCAGGGTCTGTTTAGATCAGAAAACTGGAGGCAATAATGAAAGGTCAGGAAAAGCAAAGTAAAGGTGTCTCTGATGCTCAGTAAACCTGGATGTGTTTCATTAACCAAAGGGCCAAACCTTGACTCCCCTCTGGAAATCAGATCCTGTCCCTCCCACGTTGCCCAGGGCCCTTCCTGGGACAGTGTGATGTGGGGCTGTGCAAGGCCAAGGGCAGGACTATGGTCCCACCCCTCCCAGGTTCCTGGCTGGGGACAAGGAGGCCATGAGGCCCCTGTGCTGCAAGGACAAGGTGTCTCCTCAGAGGCATCAGAGGTGCAGACAACAGCCACAGCCAAGGGGAGAAGGAGCTCATGTCTGGTGGGGCTTTCAGCCTCTTTACATCCCGTGATCATCTCCACGACAGCCTGTCCTGTGCTGTGGCATCCCCTGCACCTCTGTCCCTGCAGGCTGGAGACATCCCCCCTGCTGCCCCACCTTGCTCCTGTCTGAGCATCTTCCTTCCTTTGCTGAGGTCTCTCCATCCTCCCCAGCTGGTCCTTGAAGCACAAAGCCTTGGGCTGATGCAGACTCCCTCTGCTGACCTGCTCCCCCACAGCACTGCCCTTCCATCACATTCCTTTCTGCTCATGTCCAGCCTGGACCTCCCCAGCTGCACTCTGTCCCTTTACTTCATTCCAATTCTGTTTCCCACTATGAAGAAACCTCCACCACCTCTGAAACCGCCCTTCAAGCACTCCCAGGCTACTCCTGCACTGCTGCAGCCTCCCCAGCACTGCTGGGCCAAAGCAGCCCAGGTCCCTCAGCACCCCACACCATGTGCACAAGGTGCTGAACCTGCCTTGGCACAGCCCTGCACTCTCCAGTTCCTCCCTGCTGCTCCAAACTGGGAAGCCGCACACTGGCACACACCCGTGTGTGTGGGTCACACCAGTGCTGAACCGAATGGGATGAGAACTGCAGGTGTCTGGGTCCCCACGCTCCTCCTCATGCAGCCCCGTGTGCAGCTGCCTTGTTCATGGTGAGCGTGCACCACGGGCTGGTGTGGGGACCTTGTAGTGCCCAGGCCCTTCTCCTCAGGGTCACTGAGAATTCGGCATTTCATCTTATCAAAAATCAGAGATTTCTGATGGACAAATATTAGATATTCAAAAGGTCTGGACTCTCCCTTGACTGAAGCTCCATTTGCTCAGCTATTAAAGTTTGCATCAGATGGCTTATCCTGATGAGGGTGTCTCTCCCAACATGACAGCATGAGGAGTTACAGGACACTATAAATATCATCTCCTGGGGAAACAGTTGGGTCTTGGGTGTCTGGTGCTCATAATGCCAGAGGTCTGGACTTTGAAGTTTCCCTTCATGTGGGAGACCAGCAGGAATGCGTGGAGCTCTGCCTGGGGACAGACAATGTCAGCTGAAGGTTGAGGAGTCAGCATGAGAGGGCAGAACAACATGGGCAGTGTTGTGGTGACTGGACATCACCTATACACTCACTGATGAGGAAGAGGAATGAGATGAGGCCTCCTTCAGACAAATGAAAGAAGCCTCACGTTTCCAGGCCATGTCCTCATGGAAGATCTGAGATATCCCAATATCTGCAAGGAACCGGCCATCCAGGAGGGTTTGGAGCTCATTGACAACATCTTCCTGACACGGGTGACTGAGGAGTCAGTGGGGTGAGGTGCCCTGTGGGACTTCACACTTACAAACCAGAAAGAGTTGGTCAGGATGGAACAGTCAGGGATGGAAAGTGGAGCTGAGGCTCCTGGGAGATGAGAACAAGGCCAAGAGCAGGATTTCAGGAGAGCAAGCTTTGGCCTGCTGAGGGACCTGCTTGGGTCCTATGGGATATGACCTTGGTGTCTGCAGAGCTTTTCTCTCCCATTTCCTCCCTCCTCTCTCCCACCTGCTGTTGTGCAGCGTTTTTTACCCTTTCTCAAATACAATATCCCAGAGGTGCTGCCAGCATCACTGAGTGGCTCAGGTTTGGCAAGGAGTGGGTCCATCTTGGAGCAGCTGAAATCGGCTCTGTCTGACACTGGTCAAACTCCTGTTGTCTTCCCAGAGAGGTGACAGCTGTAGCACACCCACACCTACCCCCAGTTCCGAGACTTTGTCATGTAAACCCAATAGAGAGTGACAATGTGTTGGGTGTTACAAACTACATGATCATGTAGAAGAAATGGACAAGATCTTCTGTCAGCAACTCAAGGAGGAAGTCACCAGTCAATGAGCAGGTTCCTATGGGGAACTGTAATTGCTCTGACATTAACTGGCCTGGCAAAGTGACAGGTGCCATCAGTCCAAAGGATCTTGGGCCAACTGCTTAACATGTCTGCATTGTGGGCCAATGAGAGTGATGCTCAACTGGATCTGGAACTGGGAAACAAGGAATAGCTGGTGAGGGATGTGAACATCAGTGTCCACCTTGGCTGTTGTGACCAGGACACAGTGGGGTCGCAGGCACCAGAGCGGAGGGAGGAAGGCCAGCACAGCAGAGCACAGGCTGGTGGGCTCCAGAGGAGGAGACTTTGACATATTTGGGGGAGCTGATTCAGGTGGTGCCATGGGAAGCAGCTCAGAAGGGTGAAGGAGCTCAGGAAATCTGATCAGCCTTTCAGGACAGGCTGCTCCAAGCACAAGAATGATCTATCTGAGAACCAGCGAAATGAAGCATTTATCTCATGAGGGTGTTTGTCTGAACCGATGGAGCTCCAGGGCACAAAGGCAGCACACAGGAGGTGGGAGCAGGGGAAGCTGCAAAGGAGGAATTCAGAAACGTTGTCCATGGATGTGGGGATGATGACAAAGCTGCCCTGGACTTGATACCTGCAGGGGAGGCTGAGGGCAGCGAGATGAGCTGACACAGCTTCCTTACAGAAAAAGGCCAGGATAACATAGACCTGCTGCTGAACTTCGTAAGAGTAGAATCAGACAGGACTGAGGTTCTTCATGGCTTCTTTGCCTCCATCTTCACCAGCAAGGTCTCCTGGACTTTGTTCCTGAAGGCAGGAGTCTGGAGAACACCCAGCAGTGGATGGGGCTCAAGTCAGGGGTGACCTGAGCAAACTCAGACACCGTTACAGAACAGGAGATGCGTCACTTGACCAGCTCCTGAACACAAGTATCGCTGTGCTGTGGCACCTGAGACTGCCAGGAACACCCACCTCTTGGTCCAGAGGAGTGTGACTCCTCTTGAGGTGTCCTGGCCTGTCTCCTCACTCACATGGTGATTTAGTTACACACTTTTCTGACATATTCAGTCTTTATCAGGAGATGCAACACATTAATATGGACTGGAGGCTACTGATACCACCTGTTCTGGAAAGGGAGGGAAGGGCAAGCAGGGATGGAAATAGAATAAATTTTGCTTTATTGCTATTTATTATGGAAATGCTCTCTGTTTGGCTCTTCCTGGAATCTCTCTAATCATCCACACCAGACTTGAAGCCTTTAGGAAAATGATGCACAGAGCCTTGGCTTGTAAGAGCATTTTCAATGTTAGTGAGCTCTCTGGTGTCGTAATTTTGAACTGCAGCTACTGAAACTGAACAAACCTCTAATGAAGTGAAAGGCAGAAGTAAACCCCAAGTTTCTGAGGGTGTTTGGGACCCCACGAAGGGCCATCACTGACACAGCTGTGAAGGAAACAACCAGTGCAGGTCCCTGTCCCTGGGGACTCGTGAAGGAAAGACTTGGAGACACTGGTTCCAGGTGGTGAGGGCCATGTGGAGGTGGCTCTGATGCCATGTCAGCCCTTGATGCTTGTTCATCACCAGAATGGCTGAGCCCTGACCCCTGGGACCTGGTAGATTTTTCTCCAATGTTTTTCAAGGCTTTTCCTGTGGTCAGTGTGAGTGTTTTGTGTTTTGGGGGTGGGTTTTATGTCAACTCCTGTTGCTTTAACTGCAAGGCTCTGGTTTTCTGTGGAGTTGGAAATGCCTGTGAGTTCCTCACAACTCATCCAGCTTCTTTCATACACCTGGCAATGGTCACCAGTTACCTCAATGTCCCAGTCCCAAACTTGCTTGAATCCTCTATTTGGATCCATACCCATCACTCCAGGAGGTTCATGGATCCACCAGGCTCATGGATGATTCCTGAGGACCATCCAAGTGTGGGCAGTGTAAGAGAGGAGCAGAGCAGGGTCAGCTCATGGGCCATGACTGAGCACAGCCACCCCAGCAGCAGCCGTTCCCCATCTCCCAGGCACAGCCATGCCCACAGCATGCAAATGGCACTGCCATACATGATTAGCCCAAGAGAGGCCTTTCTTCCTTCCGTATTCCCAGTAAAACCTTCCTCCTGTTCCTCCTCCACCTGCAGACATCAACTGCTTTCCATTTCTGGGCTCAGACATGGCTGGAAGGGTTCACTGAAGCCATCAGCCATCTCATTGCTTCTCCCTGACATGCCCTGACCCTCTCCCACACCTACAATGGCCAATCACGGCTGCTCAGGACCTCCCGCTCTTCAGAAGAGGCCTCGAGCTTCTTGGTTCTTCCTGGTGCTTATTATGAACTTCCTCTCTCTCTCCAGAGTTCATGGTGAGCTTTCTTGTCCATAACAGCCCTTTATGACCATGTCTCACTAAATGGTTGTGTTTTTATGATAATTTGTGCAGAAAGGGCAGTCACAGGACAGCACCCAATATGTCAAACTGATGCCCAGTGAAATGCCGTAAAGCCCCGATGAGTTCCCCATGTGTCTGTGTCTCCTGGAAGGAGTCTGTCCCGAGAAGGGGATCCAGCTCCTGCCACTCTCTGCAGAGGCACATGAGCAGTGTCCATCACCTGGGGACACAAAGGGTGACGTTTGCCAGACACCCTTCATCTGAACCACTTAGATGTGTGCATGTGGATGAGGTATGGAGCCTTATAGTGCAAATGCCTATTTAATTGTCATTGCCAGAGTGCACAGATTGCCACAGATGCAGAGTACTATTTTACAGATATGTAAATATAAGCATGTACGACTGACATTCCTAGACATGTTACACAAACACCTGAAGGATTATTCATGCCTTTAACATGATTATCCTCAGAAGGCCGCCAGCTTTGCATCTCAGGAAATGGGATCCATAGTCCAAGGGCAGGATGGTTTGGGCTCTGTGCTGGGATCCGGAAACTGAAACGTGCTCCCATCTCCCAGCCCCCTGCCCTCCTCAGTGAGGGTGTGAGACATTCTGCCAGCGAGGGCTGAACTCACAGCCATGACCAGTATCTTATGTCCAACTGCAGCCAGTGGTGTCCTGCCAGCTCAGGATTGGAGCTTCCATTGCTGGACGTGTTTAAAAGACATGGAGATGTGGCGCTTTGGATATGGTTTAATGGTGGACATGGCAGTGTTTGATTTACAGTTGGACCCCATGTTCTTAAGGGTCTTTTCCAGCCTAAATGATTCTCTGATTCTATGATTTGGGTTGAAACCATTTCAGTTCCATCACCTCCAGGTTCCCTCAGAGGCAGCTGTTGTGTGGCACAACTGTCCTGGCTCTCCAGGCAGGTTGGGCACTGGGTTGGTGTCTGCATTGGCAGTTTTCCCCTTCCTGGGGTAAAAGGCTGTTGAGCAGAGACAGTTGTAGAGATTTGGGTCACAGGGGTTTGCAGCAATCCTGTCAAACTCTGAGCAGGATGAGCTTTGGAGCCCAGGAACAATGGAGATGCTCTGAAGGATGTTTGTGAACAGTGGTGCTGGCACTAGTAACAGTAACAGGGAACTCCTCGTTCTCACTGATGATCATGATGATTTAAATCTCTTTAATTTCATTCCTAACAGTCATTCTTGCTTTTCTAAGCATCTACTACACCTCAGCAGTTGTCTTGAAAGAAGCTCTTAGAACAATGCTTTTTCTCTCACTTCTTTTTTGTTATAGTCATTTAAAGAGTACACCTCTTGGACAGAATTACCCTCAAATTGTGCTTCTTTCATTATTTTTCTACCTTTTAATTATTTCTTATGTGGTGTGATGTGGAGGTCGCATAGGAGAATAGTTGATTTTTGAGACAAAGAAGGCCAAGGAACAGATCCCAGGTCAGTGCAAAGGCACAAAGGAAGCTGGAATCTTTGTGTGGAGTGCACTGACACACACTGTCACCTGCATTTCCAATGTATGAAGACCCAACTGTGCAGCAGAGCCTGGAGTTCTGAGCTCCCTCCATCTGCCCCGTGTGACACGTGTAAAATGGAACTACCCCAGTCAAATGGTTGGTTTTGATTCTCTTCACAGCCTGAAGCACCACATGGGTCAGGAGACAAGCCAGGATACCCAATGAGGACTCACATGCTCTGCTCTTCAAGTTTAGGTGTTCAATAGCATCTCAGCAGACATGTCACGCTGATTCCTGGCTTCAAAGAGCTGGTCAAGAGCCTCGTCTCCATTTCTGTAATGGTGGCTTTGATGCCTGACTGATGTGCAGACTCTGTACACGGATACTCACACTTGTTGAACAACCTGCTCTGAAAGGGTTAACAAGATGAGCAGTTCTTTCTGGAAGGTTATTAGCATACCAAAAAAGAAGACCCTGGGTTGGGACAAAACAAAAGGGATGCCAAAGTTGCTGTCATAGCTGTTTAGAGGTACTTGTAAAGCAGCCCTGCACCTCATGCTAATTATTCCTGTGCTCAGAGAGAACCTGAGAGCTTTCTCTAAATTGAAAACATGACAGGATGAAAGGACAGCGTCATTCAGGCTCAAAGGGACCTCGGGAGGTGTCTTGACCAACCTCCTGCTCACAGCAGGGTCAGACCAGATTGCTCAGGGCTTTATCCAAACACATCTTGGTCACTTTCTGGGACAGAGTGGGTGCGCACTCCTGGGAAACAGCTTCCAGTGCTGGACTGTCCTCAGGACTGGAAAGTTTCTCCCTTTCTACAGCACCTTTCCAAGCCCAACCACCCAGATTGTTTTTACGCATCTACTCACACAATGACACAGAATATTGTGGGGGATGATGCTGAATGCCATTTTTTTCCTCCCCACATCCACCACCCTGTCCTTTCCTCACAGAAAGCAAAGAGGATGGACAGGCACAACCTGCCCTGGGTAAACCCCGTCACCTTCTCTTCCAGACACCCAGAAATGGGGTCCCAGTGGACATGCTCTGGGGCACAGCCCTTAGTTCCCCTGCTCACCCATTGGCCATTTTGAAAAGTGCACACACTGTGTGAGAGCTGCCAGTGGTCAGGGAGTCCCCCCAGGCTCCATGAGCTTTCACAGATGGTGGAGAGTGGCCTCACTGTGACATCGTCCTGCTGTCCCAGCTCCTGGGATGCTGCCCCTGCTGTCCCATAGACTGGAGAGGATTGTGTTAGTTCCAGTGACCCCTGACTTGATCCCCATCCACTGCTGCTTGTTCTGACTCCAGCCACAGAGATCTCAGAGACCTTGCTGGTGAAGAGGGAGAACGAGAGACACAGAGATTGTCAGTTGTTTCACATATTAAATTAATCAGTGGCCACACAGTGTTTTTGTTTCTCCTTTAACTGTTCCTGCAGTAGTAACAGCTCATTATGGGGCCCTTGAATTTCCTTACAGGTCTGGACTGAGCTTTGATCTGGACTGTTGCTGTGCTTGGAGGCTGCTGTCCTTGCAGACCAGATGAACTCACTCCTGCCACCCTGCCTGGCAGTTCATTCCATCCGTGTCACAGCTCTGTCTGCAGCACTGACAGCTCCAGCTCCCCAGTCAGGTCCCTGGCTGAGGACATTGCCTCACATCTGGGCTGAACCACCCCAGCTGTGGCACCAGCCCAGCTCTGACCTGCCACAAGAAACCTGGTACCAAGTGTCCAAGAGCCCATGTGTGCAAAGGCTTTGAATCAGAGCACAGACATGACATGGCCAAAGACTGATGAATGTCTCTCTAGACCTAGGAGTGTAAAACCAGAACAAAATGCCTAAGTTCATTCAACTGAAGTTATTCCTTCCCCATTTTGCAGAAATTAGATGTTTTGCTGTAACATTCCTGGTGTCCTGTCTAATGATGGGACAAGAAAAGATTATTCTCATACCGATTCATTTTTTAAAATAAAAAATACAATGCTGGAAATAAGTGTCTCTGAAGAGGAGAGAGAATCAACATCACTGATTACTTCAACTTCGAAGCTGTGCCATTGGAGCCCCAGGGACACCTGGAGGAGTCCAGAGGGGACAGAAAAAGGGACATCAAGGGCTGCTCTGTGCTGCTGAGCTGGGCTGGGCTCCTGGGACACAGGGAGCTCATGGCAGCGGCAGCGCTGCAGAGAGACAGCTCTGCCCAGGAGCAGCTCCTCTGCACACGCAGCAGGGCTGAGGGCTCTGCCTGCAGCACCGAGGGCACAGGAGCCAGGCACAGAGAGGGGAAAGGCAATGTGGGGGGTTGGTTGCTGAAGGCTCATTGAGAGACCAGTCTTCACAGTCCTTAGACGGTAAGTCTCTGGCTGTAGGACAATGCAGCTGCATTTCCTGGAGGGATCTCTTAAAGGTGATACATCCCACAATTTACAAGATCTGTCAGGTCTCTCTCACAGTATTTCTCATGTAGAGGACAAGAACATGGTCCAGACCAGCGCTTCCCGGCTGCACTGTCAGAGGGACAGGGCATGATGGCAGCTTCTGCTGAGGGTGATTGCAGGGGGAGCACCCAGGGGTGCCCAGGGCTGTCCTGCAGAGCAGGGTCCCTGCACCCCAGGGCTGTGCCGGGCAGGGACTCTGCCGCCTGCCAGGGTCAGCGCTCAGCCTGCCCGGGAGATCCCATGGCAGCAGCTGTGGGTGGAAGGAGCGACCCCCGGCAGGGCAGGCAGGGAGCTTGTGGGGTTGAAGGGGGCTGTGTGGGTCAGGGCTGCTCAGAGCTCCAGATCCCCCCACAGACATGGCAGAGGGTCCTTCTGAACAACAACATCGAGACAGGAACAGCTGCAAGGGAAGGAGTCTGTGCTTTCAGTTTTCCACTCTTGGTTGGCTGGGTGTGCAGTGGGAGATGGGGAAGTGTCTTTGTTCTTTGGAGCAGACACTGAGACCCCAGTTCTCGTCAGGACTGGTCTGAGCTGCTCCTGAGCCCCTGCACACACAGAGCTGCCCCTGGGCAGTGCCAGGAGGTGTGAGCAGGACAGAGCTGAGCACACAGCGGGTGGGACGGGGTTGGTGATACTGACAGGGAGCAGACCCAGGGACAGAGACACAGCTGCAGGCAGCACAGACATGGGCAGGGAGCAGGAGCTACAACCTGAAATGCTGGGGAGGGGATTCAGGAACCTCCTGCCATCCCCTGCAGTGCAGACACATTTCCCAGTGCAACCCCTGGTCTCCTCTCCTCCCCAGCAGACCCTCTGCCCCAAAGCCATGGGGTCCAGGTCACAAGTCTCCACCTCAGCAGCTGGACCTCCAGGTGAAGGGTTCCTGGAACGTGGTACAGAAATAAGGTGCTAAAAGTACTTGCTCTCCAGTGTCACTATGTGAGTGGCAGCAGCACAGCCGGGTCAGGAGAAGGTTCCACAGCATGCCCGTCTGCCTTTCTGTCCTTGCTTTATTTACTGGTAGCACTGCAATGTCCTTCCCTGTTTCTCCACCTGTCCCTGGTGCTCTTGCTCTCTGGGGCTGGGGTGCGAGTGTCGGTCACTTATTGTTCTGACACCAACTCAGGGGTCTTGCCCCAGAGCTGTGTTGATGGAAACCAGATGACCAAGCTGCATTTTAAACTGTGATGAAATGTTTTTCCCACTTCATAGACAGAGAGAATGAGCTGAAACATCCCTCCATCAGGGAGGGGGTTTTCCATGAGAAACAACATATTTTCCCCAGAGAAGTCTCCCCTAACTTGTCAGTGTCTTTCCTCCTTGCACAGGTCCTCATGCCCACAGGCAGCAAATGTCCAACAGCAGCTCCATCACCCAGTTCCTCCTCCTGCCGTTCACAGACACACGGGAGCTGCAGCTCTTGCACTTCTGGCTCTTCCTGGGCATCTACCTGGCTGCCCTCCTGGGCAACGGCCTCATCATCACCACCATAGCCTGGGACCAGCACCTCCACACCCCCATGTACTTCTTCCTGCTCAACCTCGCCCTCCTCGACCTGGGCTCCACCTCCACCATTGTCCCCAAATCCATGGCCAACTCTCTGTGGGACACCAGGGCCATTTCCTATGGAGGGTGTGCTACACAACTCTTTCTGTTTGCCTTTTTAGCTTCAGCAGAGTTTTACCTTCTCACCATAATGTCCTATGACCGCTACATTGCCATCTGCAAACCCCTGCACTACGGGACCCTCCTGGGCAGCAGAGCTTGTGTCCACATGGCAGCAGCTGCCTGGGCCACTGGGTTTCTCACTGCTCTGCTGCACACGGCCAATACATTTTCACTGCCCCTGTGCAAGGGCAATGCCCTGGGCCAGTTCTTCTGTGAAATCCCCCACATCCTCAAGCTCTCCTGCTCACACTCCTACCTCAGGGAACTTGGGCTTCTTGTATTTAGTCTGTTAATTGGTTTTGGCTGTTTTGTGTTCATAGTGGTGTCCTATGTGCAGATCTTGAGGGCCGTGCTGAGGATCCCCTCTGAGCAGGGACGGCACAAAGCCTTTTCCACCTGCCTCCCTCACCTGGCCGTGGTCTCCCTGTTTGTCAGCACTGCCATGTTTGCCTACCTGAAGCCCCCCTCCATCTCCTCCCCATCCCTGGACCTGGTGGTGTCTGTTCTGTACTCAGTGGTGCCTCCAGCAGTGAACCCCCTCATCTACAGCATGAGGAACCAGGAGCTCAAGGATGCCTTGAGGAAACTACTTCAATACTAACTACTTCAGGTTTATAAAGTTTGTGTTATCTCACTGTGGCTGCTATAGAAATAGCCAGAACTAGGTTTTCATCTGATGTGTCTGTATTTTTCTGTAGTGCTTTTCCTGGGCTTTGTTTTTTGGTTCATGTCTATAATAACATATTTCTTGGCCTCCTGTGAGTCTTTTATTGAACCAAAGACCTCATGTACATATGTATATGCACTCCTTTTTTTTTTATTAATTCAATAAATAAAGCAGTTGAAAACATTTTGTCTCAGTTCCCATCTCTTCACTCTCCTCTGGGGCTGGGGGAGCAGCCCCAGGATGCAGGAGGGTCCAGGAGGCAAATGCTGCCCCATGGAGGAGCAGCCCCGGTGGCCTTGGGGCTGCCCATGGGCACCTCAGTTATCGCTCCCTCTCTGCTGCTTGTGACTCGAGGCTGCTGCTTCCCTGGAGCCGTGGCCAAGGGCAACAGCAGGATGCTGCCTTTTCAGTGCTGGTGTCTCCTCAGAAAGACATCGATTTTGTTGAACCTGCAGTGGAACTGGAGCACAGGATTGATTTCGAGCTCAAGGAAGGTCTCGTGGAGAGCAGATACTGGTCTGCAGTCACATCACACACTGCCTGCTGGTCATCTGTGGATATCACTCTTGTCCTTCTAACCTTTGTGTGAAAACATGACCAAGAACACACTGACACATCCAGTTTAGACACTCTTTGAATTTTGAACTGGGGATGGGGCGGGATGGGAAAGGCAATTTTAAAACAAACGGCTGTGCCCTTGGATTTGTGGGGCCCCTAAAGTCTCATGTAACTTGAGACTGTCCTGTTGTCCCTACAGTGGCATCCCTGAGGCTGCAGAGAGGAGCAAGCCATGGGAACCACTTGATCAGAGCTGTGTCTGTGCAAACAGCACCATAAACCCAGGGGCTCCTCAGGGCAGGGCAGAAGTCTGGACGCCTCTTCCAAAGCTGGTGTCAGGAATACAGCCCAGGTGCTGCTCCCTCAGGAGGACTTCTGCTCTTTTGGGGTTCTTGACGGATTCAGGGGGACAGGCTCAGAGTCCCAGGGGGTGTGTTAGGGACCAAGGACTGGACTAAGAGCTTCCTTCTTGTTTGCACATTTCCAAGAAGACTTTAACAGGTCTTGGACTTATCTGCCTGTTGCTGTCCCACCTGCAATAGGAATGATGGCAGATGTCTCCTGGAGAGGAACTGTGTGCACCCAGGAGAGCTCAGGGGATCTCCAGGGACAGCATGGGAGTAAACTTTGGAAGGAGGGGCAGGTTACTCAGGAGGAATACAAGAATTCTGTGAGGTTATGGAGGGAGAGAACTAGAAGGGCCAAAGCCCAACTGGAGCTACACCTGGGTACTGCTGTAAAAGGCAACAAGAAAAGTTGCTATAAATGTATAATCAACAAGAGGAGGGCTAAGGGGAATCTCCATCCCCTGATGGATGGAGAAGGAAACACAGTGACAAAGGATGAGGGAAAGGCTGAGGTGCTAAATGCCTTCTTTGCCTCAGTCTTTAATAGTCAGAACAGTTGTGCTCCACGTACCCAGCCCCCTGAGCCAGAAGACAAAGATGGGGAGCAGAGTGACTCCCAAATAATACAAGGGGAAATGGTTGGTGGCCTGCTGCTCCACTGGGACACCCACAAGGCTATGGGGTCAGATGGGAAACACGCAAGGGTGCTGAGGGAGCTGGCGGAGGGGATCACTGAGCCACTTTCTGTTATCTATCAGCAATCTTGGCTAACTGGGGCAGTCCCAGTTCACTGGAAGTTGACTAACATGACACCCATCTAGAGGAAGGGCCAGAAAGACGATCTGGGGAACTACAGGCTTGCCAGTCTAACCTAGGTGATGGGCAAGGTCATGGAGCAGATGATCTTGAGTAACATCACACAGAACACATACCAGAGAACCATGTGGTCAGGTCCAGTCAACATGGGTTTAAGAAAGGCAGGTCCTGTTTGACCAACCTGAGCTCTTTCTATGACAAGGTGACCCAATTAGTGGATGAGGGAAAGGCTGTGGATGTTGTGTCCTTAGACTGCAGTAAAGCCTTTGACACCGTATCCCACAGCATCTCCTGGAGAAGCTGCAGCTCACGGCCTGGGTGGTGTATCTGCCATGGGTAAAGAACTGGCTGGAGAGCCAGGCCCAAGGAATTGTGGTGAACAGAGCCAAATCCAATTGGTGACAGGTCATGAGTGGTGTCTCCAGAGCTCAGTATTGAACTCAGTTCTATTTAATCTCTATCAGTGATCTAGATGAGGGTATCGAGTGCACCCTCAGTAAGTTTGCAGATGACACCAGGTTGGGTGGGAGTGTTAATCTGCTGAAGGGTGGGAAGGCCAACAGAGGGATCTGGACCAGCTGCATTGTTGGGCTGAGGTCAGTTGTCTGAATTTTAACAAGACCAAGTGCCGGGTGCAGCACGTGGGTCACAACAACCCCAGGCAGCGCTACAGGCTCATGGACGAGCGGCTGGAAAATTGCCTGTTGGAAAGGGATCTGGGGATGTTGAATGACAGCGGCTGAACATGAGCCAGCGTGTGCCCAGGTGGCCAAAAAGGCCACCAACAGTATCCTGGATTGTATCAGGAATGGTATGGCCAGCAGGACTACAGAAGTGATTGTGCCGCTGTACTCTGCTCTGGTGAGGTCCCACCTTGAATCCTGTGTTCAGTTTTGGGTCCCTCTTCATTAGAAGGACATTGAGGCACTAGAGGGAGTGCAGCGGAGGCAACAAAACTGCTGAGGGGCTGGAGCACAAGTGTGGTGAGGAGCGGTTGAGGGAGCTGGGGCTGTTCAGCCTTGAGAACAGGAGGCTGAGGGGAGACCTTGTCGCTGTCTGCAACTGCCTGAAAGGAGGTTGGAACATGGAGGGTGTTGATTTCTTCTCCCAATTAGTAAGTGATAGGACAAGAGGAAGTGGCCCCAAATTGCACCAGAGGAGGTTTAGATTGAATATTAGGAAAAAAAGCCTTCCTGGAAAGCGTTGTCATGTGGTGGAACAGGCTGCCCAGGGCAGTGGTGGAGTCACCATCTCTGCAGGTGTTTTAAAGGCATTTAGATGAGGTTCTTAGGGACACGGTTTAGTTCTAGATTTAGGTTGTGGTTGGACTCAATGGTCCTGAGGGTCTCTTCCGACTGAAATAATTCTATGATTCTCTATTATCAACTGGAATATTCTTCTATCACATCTTCTAAGTGTTCTTCACATATCCGCCTCTTCACCTACAGTCCTGAAACTTATCTAATTAGATGCACAAGTGTTGAATACTAATTGTAAATGATGAAAGCACCATCGCTCTATCAGTCTGGTCTGATACCTGCAGTCCCAGGCAAACACCTCAGGTACACGGGGCCTCTCGAGGTTTGTACTGGGTGCTTATAGTGAGATCATGGAGCTCAGCCCAAAAACCTGAGAATTCCCCTCAAAACTTAAAAACCAAAACAACAACAACAAAAAGAACAAAAACCCCCACACTCTTTATTTCATGAGATGAAATAATTCAATATTTCCAATAAAATGTCTGGGGAATTTATATCCTGCCAAAATATGAATTTTCAGAATGTGTGCGGACTGTGGGAGATGAAACGTTGGCCTTTCCCTGTGCTTGCAGTGCCAGAACTCTGTCTATCACTACGTGTATTTAATCCCCTGCACATCCAGGAGTTTCCACCTGTCCTTACCCAGCTCCCCGTGTCTGAACTCATCTCTTCAGAAGCCTGTCTGGACATTTGCACTTTCCATCGCTCCCCAGAGGTTCTTCACCTCTCACTCTTGGCTCATTCAGAGCCTCTCAGCTCTCACTCTGCTTTGAGCTTCAGGCAGGTCAAGTCTTTCAGCAGTTGCTCTCCTACTCCCTACAGGCAACTCTTCAATTATGGCAATGGACCTCACTGGAAACTACTTAATTTAACCACAGAACTGAGAAACACCATTAAGTTCTATTGTGTTTTCTTTTTTTTTCTCCTTTTTTGTATCCTCTAATTAAAAATTCCCCGGTGCCTGTTTACATCCAGTTCTCTAAGGAAACATGAAGCAATCCTGCGAAGAAGCTGTAACAATCAGTGCAAACTTCAGTGCATAATCTGATGTAAAGAAATGTGCTGGAAATCCCAGGGGCCAATGAGCGGAACAGGGAGTTTGGGGAGCTGGTTATAGATTTCCTGCTAACAATCTGAGTAGAGAAACATTCTTCACAGAACTGCTCTGTTTATTTGACACCTTTGAGGTCTCCTCCTCTGCCTGTATTTTTATTTTCTTGTTCCTCCACCTCTTCCTTCTTCCAAAACGTTTCCAAGGGAAAGATTCCTGGAATCACAGAGCAACTCAGGTGTGAACATCATCTTGTCTCACTGTCCTGCTCAGGGCAGGGTGACCCAGGTGAGCTTGTCCAAGGCCTCTTCCCAGCCTTGCACCATCCACTAAGGAGCTGAAGGTTCACTGTGTCACATCATACAGGGGGAGAACAGAGACGTTCAACAGTGTTGGCCCAAGTGCTGGTCCCTGTGGGACCCCACTGGTAACTGGCTCTGTGGGCACTTTGTACCACTGGTGACATTTGGGCTCCACGGGGGTCTATAGATGCTATATAAAATGCTATTTTTATATATGTGCTCATGCTTTTGTGACACTAGTGTATTGAAAAATTAAAATGTCATGAGTTTGCCTGTTTAAGAGTTGGGGTGTTCAGCTGGAGAAGAGAGGCTCCTGGGAGACCTTATTGCAGCCTTTCTGGACCGAAAAGGGGCCAATAAGAGCAATGGGGACAGACTTTAGAGCAGGGGCTGTTGCGACAGGACAAAGGGTGATGGTTTAAACTAGAAGAGGGGAGAGTCAAGGAATGAAATGAGGAAGAGATTTTCTACACTGAGGGTGGTAAAACACTGGGACAGGCTTCCCAGAGAGGGGGTGGATGAACCATCCCGGAGACATCCCAGGCCAGGCTGGACGGGGCTCTGAGCAACCTGAGCTGCTGAAGATGTCCCTGATGGCCGAGGGGAGTTGGACCAGACGGGCTGTGAATGTCACTTCCAACTCCAACTACTTTGTGATTCCAGGATTCAGTGACAGGAAAGACTGGATGCATCGATGCTGATAACCAGCAAAGGTCTTGTCTGGCTTGTGCGAGCCAGGCCGGCAGCTTCACCCAGCAGCTCTCCCCACCCGAGTGGAGAGCTGGCCCACTTGTGTACAACCGACCCTGCCCCTGCCCCACAGTGCCCAGAGGATGCTGCCCAGGGCACCAGGATGGACATTTGTGGGGGAGTATTGGGAGCACTGGGAGGTTTACTGGGAGCACTGGGGGTTTACTGGGACTTCTTGGAGGTTTCCTGGGAACAATGGGGGTTGCTGGGATCACTGGAGAGGATAGTGGGGGTTACTACGTACTCATGCTGGGAGTACTACGTACTCATGCACTGGGAGTTAACTGGGAGTTCTTGGAGGATTACTGGGAACAGTGGGGACTGCTGGGAGCACTGGAAAGGTTAGCTGGGGGCTACTGGGAGTACTGGGAATACTGGGAGGGTTCCTGGGAGCATGTGGGGTTGCCTGAGTGTTACTGGGAGTACTAGGTGGTTACTGGGAGCACTGGGAGAGCTACTGGGAACACTGGGGGTTTACTGGGAGTCCTTGCAGGATTACTGGGAACAACGGGGGTTGCTGTGAGCACTGGAGGGGTTAGTGGGGGCCACTGGGTGCTCTGGGGAGGTGTCTGAGAACACTGGGGGTTGCTGGGGAGTTACTGGGGGCACTAGGTGGTTACTGGGAGCACTGGGAAGGTTACTGGGAACAGTAGGTTTATTAGTGGGGGGTTTCTGGGAACACTGGGAGGGTTACTGGGAGCACTGGGGGTTTACTGGGAGTTCTTGCAGGATTACTGGGAACATTGGGGGTTGCTGGGGCTTTACTGGGAGGGTTATTGGGAGTGTAACTGGGAACATTAGAAGGATTAGTGCGGGGTTATTGGGAACATTGTGGGGGTTACTGGGAACATTCCAGTTGGTGGGGGTTTACTGGGAGCACTAGGTGGTTGCTGGGAGCACTGGGAGGGTTATTGGGAGCACTGAGGGTTTATTGGGAATTTTTGAAGGATTACTGGGAAGAATGGGGGTTGCTGGGAGCACTGGAGGGGTTAGTGGGGGGTTACTGGGAGCACTGGGAGGGGTTACTGGGGACAGTGGGGGTTGCTGAGGGCTCACATGAAAGCACTAGGTTGTTACTGGGATCACTGGGAGGGCTAGCGGGGGATTACTGGGAGCAATGAGGGGGTTGCTGGGGCTCACTGCGAGCACTGGGGGGGTTGCTGGGAGCACTGGGAGGTTTACTGAGAGCACTGAGAGGTTTACTGGGAGGATTACTGGAAACAGTAGGATGATTAGTGGGGGGTTAATGGGAACACAACATGGTTACTGGGAGCACTGTGGGGGCCTGCTGGGAGCACAAGGACAGTTAGTGGGAGCACTGAGGGTTAACTGGGAGTTCTTGGAGGATTACTGGGAACAATGGGGGCTCCTGGGAGCACAGGAAAGGTTAGTTGGGGGCTAATGGGAGCACTGGAGGGGCTAAGGGGAGAGTTACTGGGAGCACTGGAAGGGTTAGTGGGAGGGTTACTGTGAGCACTGAAGGGATTAGTGGGAGGGTTACTGGGAGCACTGGAGGGGTTAATGGGGGTTGCTGGGAGAACTGGAAGGGTTAGTGGGAGGGTTACTGGGAGCACTGGAGGGGTTAGTGGGAGCATTACTGGGAGCACTGGAGGGGTTACTGGGAGCACTGGAGGGGTCAGAGGGAGGGTTACTGGGAGCACTGGAGGGGTTACTGGGAGCACTGGAAGGTTCAGTGGGAAGGTTACTGGGAGCACTGGAGGGGTCGGAGGGAGGGTTACTGGGAGCACTGGAGGGGTCAGTGGGAGGGTTACTGGGAGCACTGGGAGCATTAGGGTGACACTGCTGTGGGTGTCCATCACAACCCACCAGCTCAGGGCGAGGACGTTGCCGAGGCCTCTCCAGCAGCTGAGAGCGGCCTCAGTCACAGGCCCTGCCTGTCGTGGGGGTTTGAACTCCCCTGATGTTTCTGGAAGGACGACTCAGGCAGACACAGCCCAGGAGGTTCAGCAAGTGCATCCATGGGAACTTCCTGATGCAAAGGGTGGAGGAGCCGACCAGGGGAGGAGCTGCTGGACCTCATCCTCACTAACAAGGAGGGGCTGGTTGAGGCGGTAAAGGTTGAGAGCTGCCTTGGCTGCAGCGACCATGAGATGGTGGAGTTCAGGATCTCGTGTGGCAGGAGCAGGATAGCAAGCAGAATGGCAACCCTGGATTTCAGCAGGGCAAACTTTGGCCTGTTCAGGCAATTGCTGGGGGAAATCCCGTGGGCAAGGCTGCTTGAAGGTAAATCCATAAATCCATGGGTCCGGATGGGATGCACCCGCGGGTGCTGAGGGAGGTGGCTGAGGTCATTGCTGGGCCGCTCTCCATCATCTTTGCCAAGTCTTGGGAAATGGGAGAGGTGCCTGAGGACTGGAGGAAAGCAAATGTCACTGCAGTCTTCAAAAAGGGCAAGAAGGAGGACCCGGGTAACTCTAGACCGGTCAGCCTCACCTCTGTCCCTGGGAAACCAATGGAACGACTTCGCCTTGGTGCCATCTCAAGGCATATCAGGGATAAGAGGGTCATTAGGGGCAGTCAACATGGCTTCACCAAGGGGAAGTCGTGCTTGACCAACCTCGTTGACTTTTATGAAGACATAACGAGGTGGATACATGATGACAAAGCAGTGGATGTGGTCTACCTTGGCTTCAGTAAAGCCTTTGACACAGTCTTCCACAGCATCCTTGCTGCTAAAATCAGGAAGTGTGGTCTGGATGATCGGATAGTGAGGTGGACTGTGAACTGGCTGAAGGGAAGAAGCCAGGGGGTCGTGGTCAATGGGGCAGAGTCCAGTTGAGGCCTGTATCCAGTGCAGTGCCTCAGGGGGCAGTGCTGGGGCCTGTACTATTCAATAAATTAATCAGTGACTTGGATGAGGAAATAGAGTGACTGTCAGCAAGTTTGCTGGTGACACCAAGCTGGGAGGAGTGGTGACACTGGAAGCTGTGCTGCCATCAGAGACCTGGACAGGCTGGAGAGTTGGGCGGGGAAAATGCAATGAAATAGAACAAGGACAAGTGTAGAGTCTTACATCTGGGCAAGAAGAACCCCAGGTTCCAGTGTAAGCTGTGGAATGACCTGTTGGAGAGCAGTGTAGGGGAAAGGGACCTGGGGGTCCTGGGGACAGCAGGGTGACCATGAGCCAGCACTGGGCCCTTGTGGCCAGGAAGCCAATGGTACCTGGGGTGGGTTAGAAGGGGGTGGTCAGTAGGTCAGAGAGGTTCTCCTGCCCCTCTGCTCTGCCCTGGGGAGACCACACCTGGAATATTCTCATACCAATTTATTTTTTACTAGCAAGAATACAATGCTGGCAAGAAGTATCTCTGCAGAGCAGACACAACTAACATTACTGATTACTATAGGTTGTCTCAAAGGATGTGCCCCTGGAGCCTGAGGGACACCTGGAGGAGCCCAGAGGGGACAGAGAAAGGGATATCATGGGCTGCTCCTGTGCTGCTGAGCTGGGCTGGGCTCCTGGGACACAGGGAGCTCATGGCAGCGGCAGCGCTGCAGAGAGACAGCTCTGCCCAGGAGCAGCTCCTCTGCACACGCAGCAGGGCTGAGGGCTCTGCCTGCAGCACCGAGGGCACAGGAGCCAGGCACAGAGAGGGAAACGCAGTCTGGGCTGGGAGGATGCTGAGAGTTCACTGGAAATGAAATCCTCTCAGATATGAAGCCTGTGGCTACAGGGCATTGAATCTGCAAATCTTGGTAGGATCTCAGAAAGCTGTCACATTGCAGAGCCTGCGAGAGATGTAAGTACAGCTCTCAGAGATTCTCTGATCAGAGGAGAGGATGTGCTGCAGAGCAGGGATTGCCTTCTGCACTGTCAGAGTGACAAGACGTGAATGCTGCGTTCTCCCCAGGGTGGCTGTGGGGTGTAAATGTAAATGTGCAGGCAGGGGTGCCCAGGGCTGTCCTGCAGAGCAGGGTCCCTGCACCCCAGGGCTGTGCCGGGCAGGGACTCTGCCGCCTGCCAGGGTCAGCGCTCAGCCTGCCCGGGAGATCCCAGCAACACTGAGGGGAGAAGATGTGGGGGGATGAGCGACCCCCGGCAGGGCAGGGTCCTTCTGCTGCTGGGTTCTCCGTGGGTCGGGGCTGCTCACAGCTCCAGCTCATTCCAGAATATTGACAAGAGGAGGTTTCAATGAGAAGAAGACAAAGAGTACTACAAAGATAAGGAACCTCCCTGAGTCTGTGTTTTCAGTCTCCTACTCTGGGGAATGAGTGGTGATTAAGGCAGTTCTTAATTTTAAACAAATACTTGAGACACATGAACTGCAGTAGGTCTTCAAGAAAATCCTGGCATGCCTTGGCTCTCCTCTGCCTATGCAGAAACAGCATCACCTTTGCTGGACACCTTACACTTAATCTGTAATCTGTTTTCCAGCCTGCAAACAGGAAGATGCCCCCAGGCAGTGCCCTGTGAACAGGCAGGATCTGTAGGGCCAGGGGGAGGGCACAGAGGGTGGGATGGTCTGTGAGCACTGACAGGGAAGAGACATGGACAGGGAAACACCTCCCAGGGGAGAATCTCCAGGCAGCAGGGAAATGATCAGAAATGAGAGGAAACCAAACCCGGAATGGTTATGGGAGGGAGAAGAGAGAAAAGTCCCTGTGATCCCCTGCAGTGCAGATCCCTCCTGTGAGCAGCCCCCTGGGCTCCTGTCCCACCCAGCAAAGCCTCTGCCCTCAGGGCCGGGGGCTCCAAGGCATGAAGCAGCTCCTGTGCAGCCAGAGCTCCAGTTCCTCTGCAGAGCACAGGGGCTGAGAGCAGCTGCCCGGCAGTGTTGGTGTCTGGGAGGTGCTGCACAGCTGGGGAAGGGTGACGCTGTCTGAGTGCCCGGCTGCCTCTGCCCTGGCCTCTCTCACACCCACCCCCATCGCATTTTCCTTCTTGCTCCCCTGCTCTGGGTCACTGCTGTTGGGATCTTGTTCTTGCTGTCAGGCTCTCTGGGGATGGCAGTTTCAGCTGCAGAGTCACAGCCTGAGCTTGTGGGTCCTTTCCTGCAGGTGTGTCCATGGGCACACGTGTCCCAGCTTTGCTCTGACCTGTGGGCTGTGGGCAATGCAGTCTGTGGGGCTGGGGAATGAGCTGAGTGTGTCCTGGGCTAAACGTTGGGTGCTGAGACCTTAGGAAAGGGTGAGACCTGTCATGGTCTGAGGTGGATCCCTCTGCTCTCAGCAGTGCCTGGTGGCTTTTCAGGGTGACATGGGAGTGTGATCAGGCTCCATCTCAGAAAGGTGCCAGCCCAGGGCAGCTGGAGCAAGACAGAGGGACAGAGCAGCTGCCCTCACTCTGCACTGACCCACAGGCACTTCCTTTTTTCCTCATTACAGCGCCCCATGCTCACGAAAAGCAAATATCCAACAGCAGCTCCATCACCCAGTTCCTCCTCCTGCCGTTCACAGACACACGGGAGCTGCAGCTCTTGCACTTCTGGCTCTTCCTGGGCATCTACCTGGCTGCCCTCCTGGGCAACGGCCTCATCATCACCACCATAGCCTGGGACCAGCACCTCCACACCCCCATGTACTTCTTCCTGCTCAACCTCGCCCTCCTCGACCTGGGCTCCATCTCCACCATTGTCCCCAAGTCCATGGCCAACTCTCTGTGGGATACCAGTGTCATTTCCTATGCAGGTTGTGCTACACAACTCTTTCTGTTTGTCTTTTTAGCTTCAGCAGAGTTTTATCTCCTCACTATCATGTCGTACGACCGCTACGTTGCCATCTGCAAACCCCTGCACTACGGGACCCTCCTGGGCAGCAGAGCTTGTGTCCACATGGCAGCAGCTGCCTGGGCCACTGGGTTTCTCAATGCTCTGCTGCACACGGCCAATACATTTTCACTGCCCCTGTGCAAGGGCAATGCCCTGGGCCAGTTCTTCTGCGAAATCCCCCAGATCCTCAAGCTCTCCTGCTCACACTCCTACCTCAGGGAACTTGGACTTATTGTGGTCAGTGTGTGTTTAGTTTTCATGTGTTTTGTTTTCATTGTGGTGTCCTATGTGCAGATCTTGAGGGCCGTGCTGAGGATCCCCTCTGAGCAGGGACGGCACAAAGCCTTTTCCACCTGCCTCCCTCACCTGGCCGTGCTCTCCCTGTTCCTCAGCACTGGCTTGTTTGCCTACCTGAAGCCCCCCTCCATCTCTTCCCCATCCCTGGACCTGATGGTGTCTGTTCTGTACTCAGTGGTTCCTCCAGCAGTGAACCCCCTCATCTACAGTATGAGGAACCAGGAGCTCAAGGATGCCCTGTGGAAACTCATATCTTACAATTTCCTGAAGCAATAAACTGCCCATCTGCTTCTACATTGGAGTTTTAATGTAACTAATTACAGGCTCAGCCTGTCATCTGGATTTTCTGTTGTTGTTGGCTGTTTTTTAATTGAGATAATCTTGTCATCCCCTTTCTTAATTCTCTGTCTGCTTTTCTTTTATAACTACTGGCTCTGTAAATGAGGAGCAGTGCTCTCCTTGTCTTTAAACAGAATAAAGGGCTTTTTTTTACTTGTTTTTCACTATATCCTTCCTGCAAGGCCTGTATGGAGCTGCAGGGACAGTTCCTGTGTACATGGGAGGAGGGGAAAGAGTCCATCATGGCAGCACTGCCAGGGAGCAGCAGCGCTTGTCTTCCAGAGCTCCATGAGGGCCTGTGGGACAGACAGTGTCTTGAGGTCACTTCATGTTGGCAGAAACATCCTATGGGAAACAGCCTGAATGCAGCACTGGGTTGTGCTTCCTTGAACTCAGGTCCCCATGTCCATTCCTAATGCTGTGGGACATCTCAGCTGAGTGCAGAGCAGGTGACCCACCACAGGCCTGAGGTGCCTCCCATCCTTTGGAAGTGGCAACAGGAGGCCAGAGGGAAACCAAGGCTACGGCCTCTATGTGCAACAGGGAAAGATTCTGTCTCTGAACACCCCTGGGTGCAGAAGGAGTTCACGAGGCCAGCTCAGGCATGGGTGCCTGACCGACCCTGACATTTCTGTGTGTGACTCCAGGAACAAACCTCAGTGGCTCAGTGAGATTCATCTCAGCTGCTGGAATGGCTCATTGCGAGTGCTCCTGTCTGCTCCGTCACCCTTGCCCATGATCCTGGGCTGTGCTCTCAAAAGTACCGGAGCACTCAGATTGGTTCTGGGATCCTTGGAAAAGGCAGACATACAACCCGACTTCAAGAAGGGCTCTTTATTAAAATCCAGCTGTTTTCCTCAAGAAGAGCTGCTCCTCCACCTGGTTTAGCGCCAGCAGCACAGGGCTCGCAGGGTCCATCGAGATCTTGGCCGCTTCCATGAAGAGCACACGATGACAATGGTCTGAGATGCCAGGGAGCAGATGGAGGGCTCGCTGTCCTGCTCCAAGGGCTGAATGGCTGCAACAGAAAGAAGCAGAACCCAGATGAGCTCCCATGTCTGCAGAGACCCCCGGGCATCCCCTCCCAACCACGCTCCCTACTCACCTCTGCAGATCTCAGACAGACTCTCCTTGCCTGGGTCCCTCAGGTGCCGTGCAGCCAGCCCTGGGCACAGAGCTCCATCAGCCCCTGCTCCCTCCCCTCACCAGGGCTGAGCCCAGGGGGGAGCAGGAGCCGAGATGGTGGCACCGGGCAAGGCGGCCACCAAGGCCACCTGCGTGGGCAGGGCTGGGAGGGGAGGCCAAGGCCCTGCCCGGGGCAGCCGGGGCTCTGGCAGCCACAGGGCTGCTCCTTGTGCCAGGGCAGTGGCGGGGACTGGGGCCAGGCTGCCGAAAGAGGGACCCGGGGGCTGTGACTCACCGATGAACCTCAAGGCGGCCTCTCGCAAGCTGGCCTGAGCATCCCCCAGGTACAGCAGGCTCTGACTCAAGTATTCTTCAGCCCTGCTCCTGTCCTGCTCCAGCTGGAGAGAGCACAAGGGTGTGAGCACATCACTGTCCCTCCCCACTTGGCTGGATCAGTCTCTCCTCCAGGAACCCACGTTCCTCTTCCCCTCCGGCCATTCCCGTGTTCCTGCCAGGAGCCCCGTGGGGCTGAGAGACAGACACAGGCCGAGGGGTCCCAGGGGTGCTGAGAGCCCTCCCTCCTGCGGGGTGCGGGGAGGGCAGCGGGACACAGAGAAGAGTCCTTGGGGGCTCTGTTCTTGAGGACAGGGAACAAGGATGCAGCTCGGGGCTGCAGCAGAGCAGGGGAGGCACATCTGCAGAGCCCACAGCACAGACATGCGGGGCAGCCCCGTCCAGCCTGGGCCCTGGGCCTTGGGGGTTGTCCTCACCAAGCTCTCTCCAATCCTCCATTTCTGCTGTGCCTGCACCAGATCTTCAAGCTGTTTCCACTTGAGGAGCTCTGCTGCACCGAGGAGGGCTTCCCTGGCAACCTACGGAACAGCAGAAGCTGGGAGATGGCACCACGGTTGGGGCAGGAGACCTGGTGTCCCCCTGCTCTGGGCTTTGTTCCTGGGGCGATTCTGCCCTTAGGGAGTGGTGACATGCCCTGGCCCAAACGCCCAGGGGTCTCTTCCCTGCATCACTGCTCGGCTTTAAATCTGTACCTTGGCCACGCTCTGCACTTGGTCACTCATTCGGAAGAAGAGAGGGAGCAGGCCAAGTCGCACCATGTTCTTCATCTTTCTCTTGTCATTCCCCACCACCATCTTCATCAGGTCTCTGAAGAGGCTGATGGAGATCTTTCTCAGCTGGCTCAGTTCCTGGGAGGGAGCAGCACAGTAGGACCTGAGCACCAGCAGCTCTCTGCCCACAGGGAGCAGAAGCTCCTGCATGGCTGATGGGAGGGGAGATGCTCCAGGGCGGCATTGTGCACACTGCAGTTGTGGCCAGATCTGCGGCCCTGGGTCCATGAAAGGCCACTCGTGAGACTTGCTCAGGCAGTGCCTGTGCCTCAAAGTGCTCTCCCAGCCAGCCAGCACCCCCAGCAGCCTCAGCAGCCATGGTGGGGAGGAGCTGTGGGAGCAGCGGGCAGGGAGAAGCTGGGCTGGGCTGCAGAACGCAGAAACCATCCCACAAGAGCCCCGGGGAGAAAGCAGAGGAGAAGCCCCTGCTTTGAGTGGCTGGGCTGAAGGGCAGCTGTCATTGTCCAGTGCCCACCCGCGGGGCTCAGCCTTATACATCAGCCTTATACATCAGCCTTATACATCAGCCTTACGTCATCAAAGAAGGGCAGGAGAAATTCTGCCAGCCGCACAGCGATGGGACTGGCCTTCTCCCTCTCCAGCTGAGCCATCACGTTTCTGAAGATGACCAGAGCCTTCATCTTGATGGCCTTATTGCCGTACTGCAGGACCCACATCAGGTCTGGCAGCATGACCTCCATTTTTCTGGCCTGTATGAAGAAGAGAGTTTCCGTCTTGGGATCAAGTCGATGCCTGGAGAGCTCCCCAGGCAGCCCCCAGGCCCCACCATGGCAGGAAGGGCCTTTGGATCAGGCACCCCAGCGCCTGACTGCCAGCCAAGGCCAAGCCAGAACCCACTGCCCCGGCCCTTGGCTGCCAACACGGCTGCCCTTGGCGACACCCCACTCACCATCTCTCCTCTCTGTGACAGCGTCATCATGGCCCTGAGCAACAGGGAGAGCACCGCTGGTCTTCGTTGCCTCAGAAACCTCATGACTAGATACACTGGAGCAAACTCCTCATCTTGCAGGTCACTGCTGGCCAGTATCTGAAAGCAAGCCAGCAGTGAGCGACCGGCAGAGCTGCTGGGGCTCCTGGCACCGTGCAGCTCCTGGGGCACCAGGAGCTTCTCCCAGTAACTCACAGCCAAGCGAAGGATGGCGGTGTCCACCCAGTGTGTATAAAAGACCCTATAGTGCCGGTCCTGCAGTTGGATGAGCAGCTCCTTCAACACGTTCTGCAGGGTCTGGGGCACGGAGAACATCACCTCCCATAGTGCCAGGGCAGTGCTGCAAGAGAGCGCTCTGTCAGCAGGGCAGCCTGGGCCACAGCAGCGTGTCCGGCTCCGCGCTGCAGGACGCTTGGGATGCCCTGGGCAGCAGCAGAGGCTGAGCTGGTGCTCCCGTGGGGCTGGCAGGAGCGCAGTGGGGGGCTCTGGGCTGTCTTGCTCAGCTGTGGCTGCTGCGGGCCTGGCTGACCCCCAGCACTGGAAAGCGTGGTGGGATGGAGGGTCCTGCTCCTCGGGGGTGTCCTGCAGGATCCCTTGGCGCTGGCAGCCAGAGCATCTCTGGGCCCCTCTCCCCACAGGGAACAAGCCCTCATGGCTTTTGGGGCCAGTACCTGTCTCCTGGTGGTGTGATTGTCAGCAGCGTCGAGACCACCTCCCCAGGGCACTTGTCAGCCATCCAGACAATTAGAGACTCCACGCTCTGTCGGGCTGGTGCCGTGTTGATGCACCGCAGGGCTTTGTGGATGCAGCTTGTGATCTTTGGCACCTGGAGGAGACACAGGTGAGGATGGTGCTGCCACTGGAGTGCAGCCATTTCCTCAGCTGTCCTTCCCATCCCTCTCTGCCGCCTTCAGGTGGCTTCACTTTACTGGGATTTGAGAGGAAGAGATGGATGGAGGGAGGAACAAGGCCTGACAGGGCCGAAGGGCAGGACAATCCAGCCAAAGGCCACTTACATCCACCAGCCAGAAATCGCAGTTTCTCTTGACCATGCCCAGCATGTTTCTGGCCACCTCCTTGTCAAAGGTGCTGGAGTCGCTCAGCGCCTCGATGAACACCAGGACCATGTCTGTCCTCTCAGAAGGCTGGAGGTATTCTGCAAAGAGCTAAGGGAGGAAGGGAGGCAGTGAAGCCAAGTCACACCGAGTGCCCCGGTGCTGCTGCGTAGCCGGGCAGTGCCAGCAGCCCTGCAGAGACGCCCGGCGGTGCTGCAGCAGTGCCCGCAGCAAAGCTGGCAGCAGGGGCGGCAGTGACTGCTGGGGAGGAGGAGAAGAGAGGCCCGGGGAGAGGGGGGAGGGTTGGGCTCATGGGCACAGGGTGCTGGCCCTGCCGTGAACCAGGGCTGGTGGCCAGCAGGACTGGGGCTGCTGCTGGGACACTGGAGAGCAGCCCTCGCATCGTCCCTGCTCGGGGACAGCAGGAACCCTCTCAGCAGGGACAGAGAGGCCATGCCAGCCCCCTGATTGTGGAGACCTTTGCTCACACAAGTCCCCTGCTGGTGCCACCAACAAGAGTGCCAGCAAGAGCTCTTTACCATGATGTTGGGTTTTAGCCAATCCTCAGAGGAGCTGTCGGGATCTTCCAAGTAGGGCTGTCGTGCTTGATTGCTCCTGTCTAAACAGTGGGGAAACATAGAGAACTCAGTAAAGCACAGCAGCTTTGTCAGCAAGCTTCCCAAAGCACCCCAAGATCTGCCTTCATGATGGCAGGGCATAAGTGGTCAAGGAGAATTCTGGAGGGCATCAGGAACAGCTTCTTGCTCCAAGCACTGGAAGCTCTAGCCAGGAGGACTCAGAGGTAGACCTGCTCTTCACTGGCAGGAAAATCATGGCTTTGGGTCATGGCAATCAGCCGTATGTTTGGGTCTGGGAACCACGAAACAGCGGGCTTCAGGATCCCGAAAGGAGGGAGGAAGGAGAGCAGCAGAGAACAGATCCCAGACTTTGGGAGAGCGCTCAGCTGCTGCAGCAAAATGGCAGCTGGGATGCTATGGGAAGCAGCTGGGAAGGACAAAGGAGGTGAGGAACAGGAGCAGACCCATCGGGAGATGTCTGTGTGTAGAGGGATCGACCCCAACACAACTTCTCTTACTGTTTTGTCCAGCCAGGAAGACAGCGAGGTGCTGCACTGCATCTCGAGCCAGAGTTCTTGCCTCTTCCCAGGAATGTTGGGAAAGGAGGAGATGCCCCAGCAGCTGTCCCAGCACTGGGATCTGGATGTCTCTATAGCTGACAGGGCCGTGTATGTCTGTCCTAGAGCGGCACCAGGCCTGGGCGAGGGAGACAGAAGAGCAGGAGGGTTGAGGGCAGGCGGCTGTGCCAAAGCCCTGAACCCAAGCGTGTGCCCAGGACTCCGTGGGCAGGCAGGACTGTCCAGGGCCGTGCCGCTCACAGCTCCCAAAGCAGCTGGGTGGGCAACAGCCCCGCGTGGGGAGAGCTGCAGGCTGCTCTGGGGTGCAGGGAAGGGCAGACCCTCTAGCCGGAGGGTGCCTGGCTCCTTACCTCCAGTGTGGGATTCTCAGCCAACACGAAGCTCAGCCCCTCAATCCTCCCCACGGCCCTCTGCTGCACATGTTCTCTCTCGGAGCTGCTCAGAGTCAGGAGCATCTGGGGAGAGAGAAGCTGCTGGTGAGCCCTGGGAGCAGCCACCGCTCCAGCAGAAGCAGCACCGCTCAACGCCTGTGCTGGACTGGCCCACTCCATTAAAGATTCCCCAGGACTCAACCAAAGCCTGTAGTGAGGTTCTTGCCCTGGGGTCCCTGGCAGGTTTGGGACAAATGCCCCAGGCCAGCCCCATGGCCAGGCAGGAAGGCAGATGCCACCCTCTGCGGCCACTGTGCTGCGGAAGAGCCTGGAGGGCAGCCCCTGGTTCCCCGGGGAGGTGGGCACCCTCCCGGCAGCGCTCTCTGCACGGCACGGGGTGGGACTGTCACCTCCAGAGTGGACACACCGTCCCCAGGGTGAGGAACAGCCCTTGCGAAGCCCAAACTTCGCACACCCAGACCTGGAAGATATTCTGCAGCAGCTCGCTGACTCTGGAGGCACGAGAGTTGAGGAGCAACGCCTGCAGCATGTTGTCCATGGACCGCATGGTCTGCAAGAAGACAACGGGTTGTGATCACGTTTCCAGCCATCCCTCTCATTCCCAGGAGACTGATGTGAACTCCCAGCACCGAGGGACAACTCCTGCACTGCTGCACTGTGCCTGGGAGAGACCCAGGGGCAAATAACCTGCTATGGGCAGAGCAGCCTGTGAAACTGGACGTGGCCAGACCCACAGGCAGGGGATGAAGGGATGAGGGTGGGACAGCAGAGTTGAGAACCTGCCCTGCCTTGGGTCTCTGGTTATATCGCGACACGGTGTGGTTGGGGAGCAGACAGAGGGACCAGGGGCTCCTGTAGCTCACGCAGCACTTACTTCTAAGTAGAGGTAACGGTCCATGTCCTCCACTTCTGGTGGAAGCGAGAAGACACTGGAGAAGCAGGCTTGGAGCAGCCTTGTCTCCTTGCCCTCAAGCACCCTCTCCACTGCGCTGCAAAGAGAGAGAGCAGCCAGCCACACGCTGGTACCTGGAGCAGCGCCTCGAGGCCGCGTGCAGGCGACCCCAGGAGGGATGGGCAGGTACCTCAGTTCGGCAATGGCACGCATGGCGATCTGCCGCAGCGCCGTGCGCAGTTGGTCCCTGGGCTCCTCTTCCAGCAGCACCTGCACAGCACAGCCGGGATGGGACCTGCAGCTGCCAGCACCCAGCGCCGCCAGCCCCCGGCCCTGCCCAGCGCTGTCCTCACAGGGTGCCGGTGCCGGAGTCCTCGACCCCTTCCCCAGAGCCGCCGGGCATCCCCTCACCTCGATATTCTCCGCCAGCTCGTATCTCTGGCAAAAGACATCTAGGCCCATTGGGGAGCGCTGGCGCCTGCTGGTGTCGCACAGGTCACGGATGTCCATGAGAAACCCGATCTTGTGGCTCTCCTCCTGGCAGCCAGGGAGCAGAGAGGCAAACAGGGAGTGTGAGATGGGGACATGCGGCCAGCGGCACCGCAGCATGGGGGTGCAGTGCCCATTAGAGACCTGGGAGCAGCAGCTCTGCCCAGCCAGCACCCTCCAGCACCCGCAGCAGAGCCCCTGTCAGCAGACGCCGGCACAGCCGCCTTTAAAGTGGCTGCGGTTACCTTTTCTGGGCTGCCGAGAAAGGACACGATGGAGTCCATGTATCCCCTTAGAAATCCATTCACGGGTAACGAATCGGCATCTAATAAAGGAGGAGAGCAGGGAGGGCTGCAGAGAGGGTTTGCAGGCAGGACAGAGCAGAAGGAGCTCTGCCCCATGTCCATCCCAGTGCCCGCTGCCCCGGCACAGTCTCCCCGTGCGTGTCAGGGCTGCAGGGTGCCCGGCAGACGGGCTGCGATGCTGGAGCCAGGCAGGACGGGGAAAGCCCCCAGTGCAGCGGGTGAGGAACTCGCTTCAGACGGGCAGGAAAGGTCCCCGTCCCGCAGCACGGCTGCCTCCTGCCCGCCCAGCTGCCTCTCGCTGCCCGTGCCCTGCAGCAGGAGCTGGGTCCCCTCTGCCCGCAGAGGCTGTGCTGGGGCCGGCTCCCAGCTCCGAGCAGCCCTGGGCTTCAGGCAGCATAATCACCACCCATGGAACCCCCTGCCAGCGCTTGGGGAACCGTGACCCTGGTGTCGAGCGGGGAGCGATCGCTGGGCCCCACCCTGCCCAACAACCAGGGCCCCTCACTCACCGATCTGCGGTGGCTGTGCCACATCCACCTGGTTGGGCTGCGGTGGAGATGTGACCTCCTGGGGAGCCCCAACCTCCTCCTGCCAGGCCACCCGGGGGCAGCTGGGGGGTCTCTCCTGCCAGGCCAGCCTAGGGCGGATGGGGGGTCTTCCTGCCATTTTTCAGACAAAGGAAAGGACGAAAAATGGGGAAGGCAGACGCTTTGTCAAAATGCCTCGGTGTTGCAGCTCTGCCAGAGGCAGCGGTGAAGGGTGTGGGATGCGCCCGTGTGCTCCTCGTCGGGGAAAGACGTGAGCTCAGGAGCTCCTTGCTCCAAGTCTGCCGGGGGCAGCTAGAGCTGGGCTGTGGTTGGACTCGATGATCTTAAGGGTCGCTTCCAACCAAGAAGATTCTCTGGTTCTCTGACAGACGTGGGCTACGCTCGGGGCTCTCGCCAGCTCCGTGCTCGCACCCTGTCCCGTCACCATCCTGTCGGACAGTGTGGGCTGGGCCCGCAGCTGCACCGATCACATGCGGGGCAGTGGGTGTCACCAAGTGAGGTCACAAAGGGCCCCACTGTGACCCTGTGCCTGGGCAAGGAGGGTCAGGAGGTCCCCTTGGGAGGCTCAGGCCAGCTCAGCCCTGGGCACATGGCTGCTAAATTTCCATCCCAGTTTCTAGAAGTTCACCACCCATTGTTCTGAGCACAGTCTTGAACAGTCTGCTGCACCGCTCCATTTCCCCAGCGGCTGGTGCATGGTGGGGATGTCACAGACACACTCAGTGCCATCTCCTTGCTCCAGGAGCATCCATCTATGGGGATGTTGCGGAAAGGAGTCCCGTTGTCTGGCTCAGTTCTCTCTGGGCTGCCAGGGGTGGCAGATGCACTCGATCCCCCAATCACCCCCAGCCAAACCCACAGCAGTTTGGTCCAGGCTCCGGAGGAGGGAAGGGCCTGAGCCGTACCCAGGCCAAGAACTCCTGCCAGGAGACCCACAGGGAAGCAGAAGAGCAGATGAACGCCGGGAATTTGTGGGCGTACAAGTCTCAGACACTTTTCTTACCGTGTGCAATGTGACTACGAGTCTATCACTTCATTCCATAAATACGACAGCGTGGATGAGCCACTGTGAGCTCTCCCTGCTAAATAAGTGAGCTGTATGGCAATGGTTTTACTACTCACAGGTCAGTGGATGAGATCAATTTAAGTTTCATATTAATCATTTACCTTAAGTAGATGCACACTAAATATAATCAATTCTTTAGGGACTTAAGGTGGTATGATTTTTAATATACTCTTTGCTTCGTGTTACTTGTAAGCTGGATTTGCTACAATTTTAAGCTGTGAAGTTCTGCTCATATCTACCAAAAGCAACTACAAACTACACTGATCGCTTACAAGATAAGGCACAGGAGCAGCTCTGGCTGTGCCTGCTGAGCACCACGCTGCCCCACGGAGAACAGCAGCACTGGCAGTGACTCCTGGGCCATGTCCAGCTGGGCAGAGATGATCTGAGGGCAGGTTGGCAGCAGACCCTGAGGCTGTGCCGGGGGTGGCCACATCTGGCTCCTCCCGGCAGGAGTTTGGACAGTCCCTTCCCAGCTGTGAGCGCCAGGCCAAGGGCACGGGGCAGAAAGAGCCCTCACCCCCAAGGGTCCCAGCCCCACACTGGCCTCTGTCCCCAAACTACCAAAACTCCTAAATAGGCTCTGCCTCTACCTGAATTAACTTCAATTTTAACAAAAAAACCCAAACTAAAGTGTACTTCTGGGTGAGGATGGACCAGGTTCGGGATCAGGACCAGGGGTGCTGCAGGAGCAGGTGTCTCCCAGCACAGACAGGCCATGGGGACCTGTCGACCTCAGCACCCCTGGGCCCCAGCATGGCCCAGTTCAGCAGCCCCGGGCCCGAGGGCTCAGCCCAGGGACAGCCCCACAACCAGGGTCAGAGCGGTTCCTGCTGCTGCCCCGAGGGTCACCAGCCCCAGGCAGCCCTGAGCCAGAGTGCAGGTGTCTGAGCTGGGCTGAGCTGGAAGGGGCTGCAAAACAGCTCATCGGAGGAGGCGATGGAAGAAGGTGCCATGTGTGTGGCACCGGGGGTGAACCGACACCCTCAGTTTGGTATCTGGACCCGTGCTGGGCTTGCACATGGACTAAGCCCCAGCTCAGAGCACAAATTGCCGTTCCCAGCCCCGGCTGCCAAGCGCTGGTCCTGCTCTCTCCTCCCTGGTGCGGCCCGAGCGCACGACTGCCCTGTGGCCTCTATGGGTCTCTATGGGTCTCTCTGGGTCTCTATGGTCTCTATGGGTCTCTATGGGTCTCTATGGTCTCTATGGGTCTCTATGGTCTCTATGGTCTCTATGGTCTCTATGCGTCTCTATGGTCTCCATGGTCTCTATGGTCTCTATGGTCTCTAAGGTCTCTATGGGTCTCCATGGTCTCTATGGGTCTCTATGGGTCTCTATGGTCTCTATGGTCTCTATGGTCTCTAAGGTCTCTATGGGTCTCTATGGGTCTCTATGGGTCTCTATGGTCTCTATGGCCTCTATGGTCTCTAAGGTCTCTATGGGTCTCTATGGGTCTCTATGGTCTCCATGGGTCTCTATGAGTCCCTATGGGTCCCTATGGATCTCTATGGGTCTCTGTGGCCTTGGGGCTTGGGGAATTCAGGTGAAAAGGAAGGACAGACTGGTGTGGGTATGTGATCTCTTAAGTGTCCTGGGATTGCTTTGCTCATCACTCTGTAACGTTTCCTGAGCTATTAAATCGATATGTGCCCAGAGAGGCAAATAAGTCCATGAATCAACTTTCCAATTAAGGTTTCCTTCTTACAAAAAAACACACTTCCATTTTCTCATTGGCAACAGACTGAAAGATGGAAGCTGAAGCAGCATGTGCCTCTTGTGAAAACAGGTAACAACAGATGGTTCCATTCAGTGGATCCTTAGTTGCTTCCTGCACAGGAAACCTGTCCATTAATTTAATCCCTGGTGTCCAGGCAGGGCCTTGCTGATGTTCCTGTGTCGCAGCAAGTGTGTGCATGTCAGGCTTTCTGCAGGTTTGTGGCTGAGTTTTCCATTTTCCCTAACAAGGACAATCTTGCTGTGTGCTCCTGAAGTCTCCCATAAGCTGGTGGTTGAGAGAAGGACGGGGAGCTCCAGTGAGCTCAGGGAGGACCAGGCAGCATCACAGGCAAAGCAGACGGGAACTCGACTGGGTGAACATTAAAGGAATTTATTGATAGAAGAAACAGGAACGTCTCCCCCATCTCTGGGCGGATCACCGTGCACCCTGAACCGATACAGGCAGGTGTAGTCCGGGTGGCCCCAGTTGCTCAGCACTTGCAGCCTGATGTAATTCACGACCCCAGGGAGCTCGTTCTGCAAGGACAAGAAGAAATGAGTCGCCTTTTCCTCTCTGGCCCATGAGCACTGACAGAAGTGCCGCAGCGACGGCCTCGATCAGCAGCTTCCTTCCTGCTGCCCCGCGGGGGCTTTGACCTGTGGTGGTCCAGATGTTCTTATCCTGCTCTACCCCATTGGGCCATGAGAACAGCAAAGGAAGAAGCAGCTACCAGGTGCCCCAGCAAATACACTGGAAAGCTCTCGCCTGCTTTGGGGCACAGGCTTCCACAGTCAGAAGACCCAGTGCTGCTGTACAATTTCACCTCAAAACTGACAGATTTTGCTCTGGGGAGACTCAAAACTGACAAATTTCACCTTAAATTTGACAATTTTTGCTCTGGGGAGACTCAAAACCAACAAATTTCACCTCAAAACTGACAAATTTTGCTCTGGGAAGACTCAAAACCAACAAATTTCTCAATGGGGATCAATGGGGTTCCCTGGTAGTCAATGGGGGTCAATGGGAGTCAATGAGGATCAATGGGGGTCAATGTGATTCAATGGGGATCAGTGGGAGTCAGTGGGGGTCAATAGGGGTCAATGGCAATCAATGGCAGCCAATGAGGACAAACAGGAGTCAATGGGAGTCAATTGGAGTCAATGGGGCTCAATGGGGATCAATGAGGAACCTTAAAACTGCCTTTAATCCCAATGGGGAGTCCCAAAATGCCTTTTATCCCAATGGGGAGCTCTAAAAAATGGCTTTTATCCCAATGGGCAGCCCCAACATGTCTCGTTGTCTTCTCTAGAAAGAAGAGCAGCAGTCCATCCATCCACCACCAGGAAGTTAAAGCAGAAGAAAGGCAGCGTGGCACAGGCTCAAGGACAGGGCTGCCTGTACCCTTTGGCAGGGAAGCCTCTCCCCATCCAACCGCACTTCTCCTCCTCTCCTGCAGTTCTCCTCCCTCTGTGTCCCCATACCTTCAGCTGGAAGGTCTGACTGGGATTCAGCGCCGCCAGGAAAGTGAACTGTCCCAGGAACGTTCCCTGCTCCTCATGTTCTTCCTTGAACGCCTACGGAAAGATGGGTGGAGAAAACAGAGCGTCTGGTGCACCATGGAAGACTGAACTTCAGCCGGTGAAGTACGGGGTTATTTCAGCTATGGAGTCCAAGGATGATGAGCACAAGGACAAGACGAGAAGCTGCAGGTGGGCAGCACGTCACACTTGTCTACTCAACGAGTCCAAGCTGGCAGTCAGAAAAGGAGCAGACGCTCCCAGTGAGAGGGAGGTGACCTGAGTGTCACAAATGCCACTGGGATTGGAAACCAAGAAGGTTTAGGACCATGTACTGTCCAGCTCCTTTTCCATGTGGCTCCTGGAGTAGCATCTTGTCCCAGAAGCTGCTTTTTGAGTGGTACATTGAATAAAAGAGGAATTCAATGGGAAGGGAATGACCTCAAGGAGCCTGTTTGTTCTGAGAGCCAGGAGGAAGCTTCAGGCCCCTGGACTCTTTGCCCCATCTTCACCCTCTGCTCAGAAATTCTGTGCAATCCCCTGCCCCCAACTCCAGAGAAATCACTTACATAGACAGCAAAGTCCTTGGGAGCTCCGGAGATGCTTTCTCCATGGAACGCTGTCCCTGAGACATGGGCCATGGTGATGGCTCTGGGAATGACTGGCATGGACAGCTTGATGAAGACGTGTCCCTGACTCCCTGGGAAGGGCCAGCAGTTGCCAGGATGATTGTCCGGCTGAAAGGACAAGAAACACTCAGCAGGGAGACACAGGAGGAGAGCAGGTCCATGCGGGACAGGGGCAGGAAAAGAAGCTTCGAGGAGCAAAGACAGGGGGTAGGACACTCAGAGTAGTGTGTGTGGTTCATTCTCCCAGCCTTTGTGTTACTGCTTCTTGGTGCTCCCACCTCCAGAATCAGCTCAGGAGACCTCATGTAATCCATCACCGGCAGGGAGTACCAGAACACCTTTGCTTTGGCAGTCCGGAGGGATGGAGAAGTCCTGGACTGAATGACGGCTGCCCCTGGAAATTCAAACATGAGCGTGATCACAGGCAGTGTCACGAGGAATATTGCACTGTTGACTTGAAAAAGGCTTCTCAGTTGTCATCCATGTCCTACAGTGGGTTCCCCTTTGTCTTGCTGGCACGACCCCTCTGGAACACACATCAGGGAGTCATCAAACTGTCGTATTTGGCCATGGAAATAGGCAAGAATGTGAACCAGCCTTTCTGTGCTTCCCATGGGGTCTGGCCCGTTACAGGCTCTGTCAGTGGGGGCACTTTTAGGGCACAAATTGACCCTTGACTTCTCGCCCCTTCTCTCCTGCCCCTGGGCATGTTCCAATGCCCATCTTGTCAATCTGGACAGGAAGCAGTTTGGAACTGGTTTGTTTGTACAATGTCACAGCACCTGCTGATTTCAGGGCGTAATCCGCCATCGGGACCTGGATTGCCTCCAGCTTCTCCAAAGCTTCATTGACTATCTCCTGAACAGCCTGGGAAGGAACACAAAGGAGAGCACCTGTTAGAAGGAGAAGGACCGGGGCAAGCAGCTCCCCTGCAAGGCCAGCCAAGGTGAATGAGGACACGGCCCGTTTCAGATGGAAGGAATGCCCACATTGCCTGGAAGCCTCCCAGGTTTGCTCTGCTCTGATTGTCGGGATCAGAAAGGGGGGGCTGCTCACTCCAGTGCTCTGAATGCTGGAGCTGTGGGACGGGGCTGTTCCTGTGCAGAGGCCCCAGGCCAGGCAGCACGGACAGACAAGCCTTCTGGGCATGAGATAAGCCTGGCTTAACTCTGCACTGCTGAGACCATTCTTTAATTCCAGTCCTCCCTTGAGGAGGACCCGAGATCTGGGCTCAGAGGAAGGTCCGACTCAGACAGCTGGCATTTCTGTCACGCTCTCTGTTCCCCATAAGCAAGCGTGGAGCAACAGGAAAAGGAAGCGTGGCCATGGCAGCACTTGTTCCAGCATCACCAGCCTGTTGGCTGTGACAGGGAATGGAGCAGGATACATGCCGGAGGGAGGATAAAACCCCTGAGCAGATCCTTCTGCCTTGTGCCCTTACCCGTCCGGTAACGCCTGGGAGCTTTGCCTGCTTGAGTCCTTCCTGCAGAGCCCGCTCAGCCACATCCTTAGCGCTCCAGCGCAGATTATAAAGCTGTTCCTGGAGGTTTCGGAGCTGGTCTGGCAGGGGCAGGGTTTCGCTCAGGTCTGCAGTGCTCCAGGGGGTTAAGGCACCAAGTCGTCCCATGTGGTAAACACCTGTGGAACACACACCAGAGCTTAGAACCTGGTCTAAGGCTGGGCTATGCCTCGGGCTGCCCGCTCTCCTTTCTGTGTCTCTCCCAAGTGCCATAGTTGTCTCTCCTCTTGTTGTCTTTGACAGTGGCCATCATGGCGTTCAGGCTCCGCAATAGATGGACGTTCCCTGCCCTGGACTGTGCTCCTTGTCCTGCAGAAGACTCTCAGCCCCTGGGGCAGGAGAGCTCAGCCACGGCCTCTCCCTGGCTGAAGAGAACTGGCTCAGCCCTCCTGGGGAAGGCAACTCAGCCCTTCCTCACCCACACCCGTCCCGCTGGAGCAGGGACTGGCACAGCTCTGTGGGGACTTTCTGCTCTTGGCTGAGCTCCTCTGCTCACAGCGGGGGAAGCGGAACAGGGCAGGATGGAGCCCCGAGTACCTTCTAAAGGACCGTCCTCAGGTCGGAGCTCTGCAGAGACTCACCGAAAGAGAATAGACCGAGAAGCAGCAGCAGGGTCGATGCCTTCAGTGCCTTCATCTTCCTGCAGAGCAGATAAAGAAAAGGCTGGTGAAGCTGGCGGTTCCCATGCAGATCAGCAGCAGACTGGAGAGCAGCAACATGGACTCAGCCCTTGAGCCTGGCGTTCCTGCCGTGTGCATTGGCTTGGTCCTGCACCAGCTCCAGTCACTGCTGGAGGTGTCACCAGCTGCACCAGTGGGGGATTTGTCACGGCAAAGATTGTTTCCTTAGGGACAAAGGGCTCAAGATTGACTCTGGACTAAGAGCAGGAGTTGCAACAGGACTTCTGTCCACACTTCATGTCTGTGGGGCTGGAGAGGGATTCTCTGGAAATGGAAGGACATAACAAACGCCTGTTTCTCCTGCCCAGCATTCAATGGACACTTGTGCTGCTCCTGTTCTCCACCCTCTCAAGAGAAGGTTCAGCCTGTGCCCCTACAGTCCAACAGCTGCCAGGGGGGTGTGTGTCTCCCCTCTCGCAGCGTTTCTTTAGCAGCCGGGTTATCTTCGGCCCTTCTCTTGGCAGAACTGCAGACAAATGCAGACTGGAAAGAGGGAGGGAGGGCTGAATGTCAGTGCGTGCTGGCAAGCAACGGGCAACCAAGGAAGCACCAAAGAAACTCCGGTGTCTGGGCCCTGCTGCCCTGAGCCTGATCTGCCAAGACACAGCACACACCGCTCTGCAGGGGGGAAATTCCTCCTGCCTCTTCCAGGAGGCTCTCAACAGGCTCACAGCGACACTCATCAGGAATAAACAATCCCTTTTGTTCTCCTAGAGAACTCCTTGCACCCCTCTGAGGACTTTGAGCCCCTTTCCTAAGGCAGAGCCCTGGTGAGGAGCTGACCAGGTTTCCCAAGGAAACCTCCTCTGTCAGGAGCACAAGTCAGACCCACGGCCAACAGAGGACACGCTGGTGTCCTTCTGGTCCCCGTGGAGAGGAAAACCAAGCAGGCTCAGGGACAGAACCCACCCTGCAGAGCACAACACAGGACGGAGCTGAGCTCTCACAATTACTGCGGCAGGCTGTGTCTGGGCCACCCCCTGGGACTCTCTCTGTCCCATCCAAAATGGACCTGTCCCTCATTCTGCAGAGATCAAAGGCTTCTGGGCCCAGCCCTTGTGTTCATGAAGAGACTGAAAGGCGGCTGCTGCCTTCCAGCAGCTCCAGACCCAGCCCTCAGGCTGCCCTCGTGTTCCTCTCCTGCCCACCCTCCACCCACCCCAGCTGACGAGGTGGAAAACACACCTGGGGAAGGGAGCAGAAAATACTCCCAACATACCCACTCAGACGTTCAGCCATCTCTGGGTGTCTCCTGGTACCTGCTGAGGTGCAGGTAACAAGCATCTCGCTCGCTCAGGAGTGAGCCAGAAACTCTGCGATCTCGGTTCCCTCAAGATCGAGAGTGACCGAGGCGCAGGGAGACCCCTGGTCTTATACCCTGCTGTGCCGACCTCAGCGCTGATGCTGCTTTGTGACACAACGGCAGTGGCTGATGTCACAGTGGACGAGGCTGCACCTCGTTTGGAGGCAAAGTCCCACCTGACAGGAGCGGGTCTTACAGTTCTCTCTGCAAGGGAAGGAATCCTTCACCACAGAACGACGGGAAAGGTACAGGAACACGTTACTCTCAGATAACAGGCTCTGTTGCTGAGTCAACACCTTGAACTTAGCACCTGCTGAATTGGAACTGGGAGCCTTAGAGGAGTCAACGCAGCTGTGATTTAGGGCCCAGCAAGCCCCGTGTGTCAAAAGTGTTCCAAATCGTGCCGAGGAAACAGATGCTTCCCACAGAACGATGTGGGTATCTCTAGATGTACATCACTACCTTTCTGGCCACGGCCCCAACTGACTTGTTGCGGCACAGCCCCGCAGCACCAGAACGTGTCGCCGGTCACCTCCCGCCTGAGGAGCGCAGGTTGGACAGCTGTGGCAAGTTACTTGCTTTGTTCCATGTCAGTTTTACTCCTTTGGCTTTTCGGGAAGTGAGGCTGTTTCACGTCCACCCCATCATGACGTTCCAATTTCCCTGAAAGTGCTGGCGTCACCTTCTCCCAGAGAAGGAGCGCGCTGTGAGCAGGAGGAATACACCAGTCCAAGCCAGGAAAAGAAGGGCTCTGCTCCGGGGACGTGGCGGTGCTGTGCTTTGTCCTGAGCCCCCGGCCGATCGCAATACAACTCTGCCCTTCCCAGGCAGAAATTCCCTGCAGGGCAACTGGGCAGCTGGAGGCTGGGGAGAGAGATGCTGCTGCTGCCCGGTGCTGCCCCAGCCATTGCAATCAGCTCTGGGTCTGTGCACTGCACGGGGGTGCTGGGGAAGAGGAGGATGCTGCGAAGGCTGCAGCCCGGGGCATGCAGCAGCCACAGACAGCCATGGCTGGTTTGCAATGCGCCACACAGGGATCAGCAGCTGCTGCGGCTCTTGGCTGACTGGGTTTGTACCTGAGCCTCCCTCCATTTCTGGGCCCCAGAAACCCAGGGCAGAGTAACTCGCATCTGAGACGAAGCTCTGAGCGGGTGGATTTCTTGTCAAGACCAGCACTGTTTGCGGCGCTTCTCCCCGGTGTCTCAGGCCTGAACGTGCTCTCGTGACGCTGGCAGCCTTGTGCATCAGAGCCTTGTGCAGAGATGGGTCATGGCTCAGATCTCCAGCAAGGGAGCGAGCAGCCGGCTCTTCCTGACTTGGAAGACCCTCGGTGGAGGAGAGGGACCACATGCGGGTTTGGAGGGTCTCGCCTGTATCAGCTCATGCAGGTGCTCCGAAACACCCCCGCAATGGGGAGGTTCCTTGTGAGACGAAGGGGATGCCGTACGGTGCAGGTCAACCAGGCCAAGTCGGCAATAGATCTCAAATGTTCCAAGTCCTGGACTGGAACTGGAGACAGGCGGGTGGGAAGGGAGCTTGAGGGGGATCCAGCCAGACTGCCGGCTTGCGGCAGCACCAGCCCAGGGCTTCCGGCAACCAAGGCCGGGACACCCCGATGACAGAGATTTCCTGCAGCCTTCTTTGTCCCGAGGTGGAGCAGGAACAGAGGAGCACAGGGGGAAAACTTCTCATTTTTTTTTAATTGGCTTTATTGATTTTGAAACCAATCCAAGGCCGAGCAGAGGCTGGCAGCACCATGTCCTCAGGGCAGGTGAACGCCGCGGTCGCGGCTCTACTCCTCTTGCTGCGCCGCGGTGCAGCTGCAGCGGAAAGCCCTGCGCAGAGCCCGGAGCGCCCTCCTGAAGCGGGAAGGCCGTCGCCGTGGAGCCGGGCCCTGCGCTGGGCAGGCGATGTCTGCGCTGGTCTCTCCCCCATGCTCTGCAGACATTGGAGAAACTGTGTTCTCTTCTTCCTCCTTTGCAGCTGGGACGAGAGGGGCTGTGCTGGCCTGTCCCTCATCCTCTCCTGCCAAATGAGCCTCAATGGCTTCAAGTCCTGCAGGTGCTGGTGCTGCCACTGGAACATCCGTGCATTGGGCCAGGTCCTGCTGTTCCAGCGGTTGCTGGCCAGGTCCCTGGATCTCAGCCTCAGCCCTGCGCACCGCCTCACTGACGATGTACTCCACAATGTCTGACAGGTCCACATCGTCCTCTGTGGGGCTGTGCTGGGCAGGTGCCGGGCGCTCTGCCTCTGCTGCCGCCTCCGTGTCTGTGCAGCTGGGCAAGCCAGACCCCTCCTGGGGACCTGCAGGGGCGTCCTGCAGGTGCTCCTGGACCGAGGGGTTGATCCAGGTGCTGTGGATGGTGTCTCCGCCTTGGCACCCCTCTTTGCTGTTCTCATCTTGCAAATCCATGCGCTGGGCCAGGTCCTGCTGTTCCTCTGGTTCCTGGCCAGCTGCCATGATCTGAGCCACAGCCCTGCGCACGGCCTCACTGACGATGCGCTGGGCTGTGTCCCACAGAGCCGCGTCGTCGGCTGTGGCGCCCTGTGGGGCAGGTGCCGGGCACTCTGCCTCTGCTGCTGCCTCGCTGTTGGTGCTGCGAGGCCAGCCAGACCCCTCCTGGGGACCTTTATGGTGGTCCTGCAAGCGCTCCTGGACCGAGGGGGCGACCCAGGTGCTCTGGAGGGTGTGCTGGCCCAGGCTGTGGCTGATCTGCGGGCAGGAGGAGGAGCAGGACACCTCCTTGTCAGTTGGCATCTTGGGTCTCCTCTATCAAAGAGCCGCAACGGGCACCCAGGGGAGATGCTGCCTCGTGAGAAGCTGCTGCTCCTGAGAAGCTGCTGCTCCTGAGAAGCTGCTCTCCTGGGAGTGAGCACCCCAGGGCTCTCGCTCCTTAAATACCCCCACGGTCAGGGCGGGGACCCCCGTGTCACAATGGCCTCTGGTGATGTCAACCCCGTGTCACAATGGCCTCTGGTTATGACGTCACAGAGCCCGGGCGGTCGTCATGGAGACACCCACCTCCGGCCCGGCTGGGACTGGCTGTGCGCGGCTGGGGCAGCCCCTGCTTGAAGGAGGAGGGAGCAGAGAATGGCGAGGGAAGCTGTCCCCAGCACACAGGACCCCGTCCCCCAGAGCTTCACTCAGATGCTGCTGCCTGCTCCGCTGCACCTGCAAGAATCCGCATTCAGAGGTTGTTTGCAGGACAAACCAAGGGCCACTCGACAGCCTCACCACGCTGATTCTTTGTTTTTGTCGTGGTTTGATCATGGGGAGACAATCAAAACCGTGGGAGAAGGTTTCCCTTCACCCTTTTTCCCCCTTCCCCCTTCAGGCCACAGTAGTCTACAGTTAATCTCCACTCATTGCTAGACTTACGCACTGGCCAAATTGGGCTATTGAAAGGTGAGCGAGTCTTCCTGATCACACCCCGGCTTTCCAGTTGACCAATCAATTTCTGAATAGGAATCCAAGAGTCTCGATTGGTGCGATACTGTCGACAACGCACCGTTGTGGTAGCAACTGTCACCTGCTGATCATCAACCATCAGCAGTCCTACAACAGAAGGGTCATCTGAAAGACCAGGAAAATCAGACAGCTGTTCAATTCTCTCAGTGTCCACAGATGCTGTACCAAATGCCCACCTATAACCTTTTGGGTCCTTAAAATACCCTCTCCTGAGGTAGTCTATGCCAAGGATGCACGGAGCATCTGGGCCAGTCACAATGGGATGCTTTTGCTGATTTTTTCCAGTTAGGCTCATTTCAGCCTCTACAACAGTCAGCTCTTGGGATCCCCCAAGTCACTCCAAAAATACTGTTGAGTTGTGTCCCCTTACAGCCTGAAGGAATTATTGTGCACTGAGCAGCAGTGTCCACCAAAGCCTGTACTCCTGGGGTGTGTTGTACCAGGCCATCCTATCTGTACCGTCCAGTAAACTCTGTTATCCCTTTCCTCCGCCTGGCTGGAGGCAGGGCACCTCTAATCTCGGTCTTCCACGGTCACTCGCTGTGAATTAGAGGTTCCTTCACGAGCATCAGAATCTCTTTTGTAAACCA